>NC_056483.1:10455376-10697485 GCF_008729295.1 Plectropomus leopardus
ACTTTATTGGCTCAGGTGTGTCGGGCGGAGAGTCTGGGACTGTGAAAGAGTGACTGGGGGATATTAGTGTTAGTGTGTGTCATAGCAAAGAGCTGTGTGTGTGTGTGTGTGTGTGTGTGTGTGTGTGTGTGTGTGTGTGTGTGTGTGCGTGTGTGTNGTGTGTGTGTGTGTGTGTGTGTGTGTGTGTGTGTGTGTGTGTGTGTGCGTGCGTGCGTGCGTGCGTGTGCATGTATCCTTGAGGACATGAGAGAAGAAAATGGACAAGGACCAAGAGAAAGAGAGGAAAGTCAAACAGACGAAAGGAAGCAACTTGAGCTGTAGACTTGAAGCAGACCAAAATAAATAGTTCGACATTTTGGGAAATGCACCTCTTCATCTTTTTACCCAGAGACAGACGAGAAGATCAATACCCATCTCTCATATATATACATATATCTAATATTAGCATAAGCTCTTGCACCAGTGGAAATAAGCTAGACTGGCTCTGTCAGACAATAACAACACGCACTTACCAACATCTCACATTTGGGTTTTGTACGGATACAACAAACCAGATGTTGATCAGTGAGCTTTAAGGTATTTATACATTAGAGGCATGACAAATAAATAAGTTTTATTGTTATTGTGACGTGACCGCACAACGGATTGGTTGATGCCTTTATTCACAGTGTAAATGATCAGAAAATTGCTTGTTGGAAAAGAAAAGTTACGTTTTAGCTTTCGCCGAGTAATATTCATGTGCAATAGTTCTCAAAACAAAAAAGCGTGCGGCCTAAGATGAGCTGACTGGACCATCAGCTCTGTTATAATAAGCTATATTAGCTTTGTTAAACAGTTATTTGTCTCTAAGTGACATAATCTTGCTGTAAGACTTGGATTTTGACTTAAAAGTAAAAACATTCAAGTCCCCAGTTTTGACCTAAAATCTCACCAGCAGGCATGCCGTGCATGGCCACAAACCACAATCATTTACTCATCAGACCTCTGTATTTAAAAGATGGTTTCAGCGGTGTCAAAAACTAATTAAAGGGTGACTTTGGTTCATTACAACTTGCGCTCATTTTTGTAGGTTTGAATACGCTATTATTGGATATTTTAATACTCCACTCTTCAAGTTCACAGCTGATCCGGGAACACAGCGACATTGCCAAAAAGAAGTCCAAAGTCAAGAAACACAGCAGTCGGTTAGCCAAACATATGGAAGACAAAACAAAGGCAAACAAAACAAAGGTGAATTTATGACCCAAACATCCAGCGAAACTGGTAATTATCCATCACAGTTTACAGACTTCCTGGTTGAGCTTTGACATGATGTATTTGTTGTAGTTTAACTGTTCAATGAGAATTATCAGTGACAATTTTGGTGAATTCACGTTCCATTTTACCTCCAGATTATCTGCGTAAGCGTTCGATTTGTTAACGTCTGATTATTTGACCTCTTGGGTTTTTTGCAGACTTTGTTGTTGACTCAGTAATTACTCTGGTAAGTAGCCTACAATCTTATCACAACCGATAGAAACTGAGGCCAAAACTACTAAAATAAGCCCAAAAGTTTAAGTGAGCTAGAATTATGCTTTGACACAACTTTGGAAAAAAAAAAGATTTAAAAACAGCTCTGGAGTATATCATGCATGACGTGTGTGGAGAATGGAGAAAAGCTGCGTCTGAGAAACAAAAAAAAGAAGGGAGAGAAAGAAAACTATATCATGCAGAAGACATGATGTGTGTGTGTGTGTGTGTGTGTGTGTGTGTGTGTGTGTGAGTGTGTGTGTGTGTGTGTGTGTAGTGCGCCGTGTGATCCAGCTCCCTGGGTCCTGCAGCTTGTTAGTCATGCTCGTTAATATGCGCCTGTTTTACGGGCTCTGTTCAAAGACTGACGTGGTGTTTCATCTCAACCTTACCTTCTCCACGCAGTCAGGGACGGAGGAGAGGAGGAAGAGGAGGAGGAGGAAGAGAGGGGGGGTATGGGGCCTTTAGTGCAGGGAAGGAGAGAGTGTGATACATTCACAAGCTCATGGCTCAAAAAATACATATTTTGAAGAGAAAATATGGTGTCATATAGGCTGCTTGAAAAAGGTACATCACAAAAGCAAATAGAAAAAAAAGAACCTTTAAGCTTTAAAGATGTGGAGACAAAAACGCACTAGAAAGAGAGCAAGAGGTCAGATGTCGCTGTCATGAGACAAGGATGTCGCGGGAGAAGAAGGCAAAAGCAAACTGGACAGAGAGGAAGAAAATGCGACCGTAAGTTTCAACAAATGAATGAAAGACTTTTATAATCCAGTTAATACAGATAAGAAGAGAAATTTAAGTCTTAATTTCTGATCCATAATCTGCTACCGCTTATCCTTATCCTCCTGCTCGAGCCAATCCCAGCTGACACTGGGTGGTGCATCCTTGACAGGTCAGCAGACTGTCACAGAGCTGACACAGAGACAGACCGTCCACACTCACAGACAAGCG
The DNA here is from genome assembly GCF_008729295.1 of Plectropomus leopardus. Classification (NCBI taxonomy): domain Eukaryota; kingdom Metazoa; phylum Chordata; class Actinopteri; order Perciformes; family Serranidae; genus Plectropomus; species Plectropomus leopardus. The sequence continues at coordinate 10,457,840 of NC_056483.1, forward strand.
GCAATGATCAAACATTATTCTAAAAGAAACATTTTGCCATTTTTGGAAATACACTTATTTGCTGTCTTGCTGAGAGTTGGGCTGCGTTCCATTCAAAGTCGGAGGTCAAGAAAAAATACAAAATACAGAGTCCCGACCTGCAAACTCAAAACTACAGCTATCTGACATCACACAACAATGGCAGCATCCACAGAGGCACAGAAGAAATCAACTACAAGGCTACGTAAAGTATATTTGCATGTATTTAATTAAAATATTACATCAACAACGCAAAAACGTGAACAGCTAAATAATCGCTGAGTAACCGTTAAAGTGTTACTCAAACACCTGTTAACATAGTTGCCACAGACTCGTGTGTGTCTTTTATGATAAGTTTGCTTTTAATGAGTTATTAAATTTTACAAGAAGGGGATTTTCTGCCTTGATTGACAGCTGTGACAGCCAATCCGTGCGCTCGCATTCAATTGAGCTGCACGCGATTGGTCAGACAGGTGTTTTGGCGGGAACTCCCCCACCGTGAACATTGCTACTGCGCTCCGAACGACATCGCCAGCGCAAGACGGCAGCGTCCGTATTCCGGATATTTTAGCCTAACTTAAGCATAGCGTCCATATTTACTCACAGTCTCTGGTGTAAATGCAGCTTTAGCTGGTTAGCCACAACTGCTATCACTGTGCATTATGTTTAAATATAAAAACCTTTTCAAACATTTTGACCTGACGAAGATCCAAGTGAGGTCGAAACGTTGTCTGGATTAAATTCATGTGGCATGGAGTAAGCGTGCAGGCGTTACTTTTTTCCTTCAAGAAATATTCCCGGACATAACTCCCCATAAAACCACAATATGTCATTTTTACACTTTGGTTTTTGTACGGCTTAAACAAACGAGATGTAAAATGTTAGGTATTGAGTTTTAGAGGTGTTGGGGCAGTTTTTGTTATTTGTGGAGTCAGGCTAACAATTTCCTCCTGTTTCCAGTCTTTATGCTAAGCTAAGCTAACCAGCTGTGGTTTATCCAAGGCCATTTATGGCGTATATTATGTCCTATACTTGACGACTTTGATTATAACTTGCTTATATTCTGAAAATGCAAACATAAAAGAGGCAGACGTGGGAGGAAGTGGAGGAGGAGGTGGCGATAAAAACAGGCCACATCGTACCCGACACATACTGTGTGCGTGTGACCGCTCACTCGCCCTCTGCTCTCCCTCCCCTCCTTCTCTCTCGCAAGTCCTCCACAGGCACGCCAGCACCTCCAGGTCCGGAGAGCAAGGCTTTCTGGGGGATCAGAAACAGATGTGCCTCCTGCCCCTCTGCTCTTAACTCGTACAAAAACACACACGCTGTCTTGTACACACACGTACACACACGCTGGCGGCAATTCAGAACCGGCACCAGGACCCAGCCGGAGTGACGGGGCAGCGTGACCCTGAGCTTGACCCCGGCCAGCAGCACCTCAGACAGGAAAGGGACGCAATTGGCTTCAGCTGTGACCCGCCGGCCCCTCTCTCCTGCCTGGCCCCCCCCTTCTCATTAAGACAAACTGTTTTTTAAGGCAAAGCAGCTTTCACTACCACTAAAGCCAACACCCTGGAGCACGGAGAGGGGCGGCAGCGAGGGGGGAACGACGGAGGGAAGGTAAAAGAACGAGAAACAAATAGAGCCGGAGCAACGGGGGTACAAAGAAGGTAATAAAGAAAAAAAGAACAAAAGATCAAGGTGGAGGAAAAAGTTAGAGAGAAAAAGGGCAGAGTGTAAGAAAATCCAGACTGAGCAAAGCGGGGAAAGTCAGGCATATCACTTGCAGCTGTTGCAGGCTCACGTTCCCAGAATCCATTGCAACTTGGCACTGGTTTTTCTAATGAGAAAGGGCGGTGTCATGGTTACATTAATATCAAAACATCCAAAACAACAGCTTTGAATTGGAGAAGAGAGACGGGGAGAGAGAGAGAGAGAAAGAAAGAGAGATGAAGTCACTTAATAGTAATGGCAATTAAATCAGTGTAATTATAAACAGCAGTAAGGCGCGTTTGTCTTGGAGACAGACTGCCGACTACAAACAACATATTTGTTTGTTTAGGGATGTACAGCGAAGACATGTGGAAAGAATTTTTTCACGTCCATAAAAAAAGACTTTTTATTCTCGCTTGCCTCTGCTTTTGTCGTCCCTTCTAATCCATCAAGCCGCTTTAAAAAAAAACACCCACAATTCTCTTCCAATTTCTTCATAACAGCGAGCGCTGTTCAGACTCAGTGGAAACTGTGTGTGTGTGTGTTTGTCTGTGTGTGTATGTGTGTGTGTCTGTGTGTGTCAGATAGGCTGTTCCAGGTTGTAATGTCTACAAAACTGCTGAAAACATTTGCATATTTCATGTTTGGCAACCTGCAACAGCCAAAACCTAAAGTAAAGAAAACAAACTACACAGATCCTGTGTGTGTGTGTGTGTGTGTGTGTGTGTGTGTGTGTGTGTGTGTGTATGTAAGTGAGAGTGGCAGGGCATGCTGAGGTAGATTAATACCGCTGCTCAGAGGGGGGTTCCTCCATTCAGGGCTGACTGATGTGCGTCCCAAATTGATTTATGAAAACGGCCCTTAATCAATTATGTGTGGAGAAAGAGGGGGAGCGGGGAAAAGGAGAGAAGAAGAAAGAGGGGATCTGGTGGGGGTTGGAGTGGGAAATAAAGAGGACAGAGGGGGATGAAGCCACGGAGGGAAAAGTGTGTGAATGACGCTGCTCTGCTGAGGAATGTGTCTAATGGATGTCAGTTTATGCCACAGGTGTCCAACGCAGTGGATGTGATGGTTTGTCAGGGACACACAAAGCGCTGCGGCTGATCCTGATGTATGCAGGCGACTCTGCGGCAACACACTGAGCATGCTGCACCCATAACATTCATCAAAGGAAGCTGTGGCACAAGGGATGTCCTGATCAAGTTTGTTTTTTGCCCCTGATCCCAAACCGAGTCATCTGAGTCCTGATCCGATTCTCGCATTTACCTGGATGATACAGCTGCACAATTCAAGTACTTTAAAGTTATTAAAATCAACCCAGTGTAAATTACTGACAGTTTAATAGCTCTGCAATGCAATACAAGAAAAAATGCTTTTAATCACAATTGCATTTAGTGCTGTTTATTAAATAACAATGTAAACAAAGAAACTGCTCTAAATTCCACTCATTGTAATATTGTATCACGTAATAAAATCAAAATTTTACTTCAAAGTAGTGTTATAACAAGAGATCAACTGATATTGGTTTTTCAGGGCTGATACTGATACCGATTATTAGTAGTTAATGGGACCGATAACTGATATTTGGAACCGATATGCATTTACAATAAAAATGAAAATCTTTCTGTCAATATCTAGAATTTGGACTATAACAAACTCCAACACAAAACTTTGTTTAGATTCCATTATAAAACGTTTAATCAAAACTGAAACTATCAACATCATATACAGCTAGTTCCCAGCAACTTTTTTTTATAAAGTCAAGTGAGAATTTCAATACAAAATGAATAAATAAAACAGGCTCCCTGAGGTTTTACAAAGTAAAAGGTCCTTTCATGGTGACACTTTCTTTGCACTTTTTTTCATTAGTTAATTCTATTTGGGATCGTTAAATAAAAATGCCGATACAGATAATCCGCAAAATGCCAAATATCGGCCGCAATAATCGTCAGGGCCGATAATCTGTCGACCCCTCGTTATACTTAACTTTAACATTCCCAGCCACAACAAATAAAAATCGATCACAATGCTGCTTTTTACAGCATTATAGCAAAACTAATTCACTAAAAATGAACACCAAAACAATTTAAATTCCACTCAAAATAAAAAAATCAGCTTCTACTTATCCAAGTTGCAGCATTGCAATAAAACCTGAATATCTGCCACAAATTGTGCTCTCTTTACGACACCTGTGTGACGTTGACAAAACATCAGGTGGAGCGTGTGTTCAAAATAACCAATCCCGATCAATTACAAAAATGTGTCGATCAGGTCCATTACTGGACATCCCTGTGTGACACAGCAGATGATTTGCAGAGAAAAGGGGGGGCGTTTGGAAAAATGCACACATGCTCAGTGTTTAAAGCGTAAAGGCTGAATCTGTGCTGCAGTGTAATGTGGTTTTTGTAGTAATTGTAGTAATAATGGCCCGTTTTTTGGGGGGAGCGGCGGAGAAGAGTGAAGCTGCAGTTGTTTAAAAAGCCCTTCCCCTGCCTTGCCCATTGTGCCTGAGTCAGGGGTGTGTGAGGGGGAAGTGGGGGGTCACGCTGAGAGCTCGTTTCTCCTGCCTGTCAGAACTCTATCTGGGATCCAGCCGGAACTAATCAACTCCAATAGGCCTCCCCATTACCCAGGGTGCATTGGGCCACGGGCTGAGGGCTGGCCGGTGGGAAACAGAGAGGAGGAGAAGGGAGAGCACCCCCCCCCCCCCCACTCCTCACACACACACCACCAGTACCACCACTATCCCTCCACACACACTCCACCAGCCCGTGCAGCACACACAACACTCCCACTGTTTCACACCGAAGCAATAATAAACACTTGCAATAATATTTTCACAGCAAGCAATAGCCTGCTTCAGATCAGAGCCTCGCACAGCTGCGGAGCGCGCTCACATGGGCACCCACTCACACGCACGCACAGTTTCCCCCGTCACGCACGTCACTCCACGCTGCTTCAAATACGTGAGACATTTGAAAGTGAGAAAGTTTGTTAGTTAGAGAGTTAGTTTACAAAATGACCTCTGAACATGACAACAATCTGCATCTGCACCAAAACAAACTCGCTTAGAGTATCAAAGATAAGATATACTGTACGTTTATAATATTCCCAGTGCACAATGTGATTATTAAACCACTAAAGTGTCACAATATCTGTGATCACTCATTATAATCTCATTTATTTCAACGCCTCTTTTAGGTTTCCACAGATATTACAAAAGTCACAGAAATAGCAAACATAATATTAACTTAACTAATGCTGTGTATCATTGCTTTCTTTACTTTTTAGAAAGAAAAACAATATTTTTTGTGTTAGTGTTATGTGCAGTGTGGTTTTACTAAATTATGGGGGGGACCCAAAATTGAGCCAGTGTTGCGCATTAATATTGCCCTCTAGTGGCGTCATAAGCACACGACAACATTTAAAGGTGAACACCAATATATTATTTCCATGGCTGAGGGAAGTTTGATTTGATTGATTTATTTTTATATTATCAGATTTTATTTTATTACTTGATGTTTGTTATATTACTTACTATACTTGATTACTATTCTTTTATTTAATAATAATCTAATTAGTATTAATGCATTTTGTTTATTCTGTAATTATTATTATTATTAGTAGTATTATTATTATTGTTGTTGTTGTTGTTGTTGTTTATTTTATCTTCTTTGTCTGTGTGAATTTGTGACTGTGTGAGGGGATGTATCTTTCTATAATGATGTGCATGTTTTGATGTGCAGATGAAACTTCAATAAAAAGTACTGTTTACAAAAAAAACAGAAATAAAAAAAAATCAGGTAAGTTAGTCTCAAAGTTTTGATGTTCAAGTATCAAGTATAAAATCTGGAGCTGCTCAACAGACAATGAATGGGAGCCCGATTTTTTGGACACTAAGATGGTTTATTTTCTTCTTCATACCCAAATGAGCTTTATTCAATTGCAGAGTTTTCAGTTTTTGAACGGGTAGAACATTTTTCCCCAAAATTATTGTTGAGCTCCAGAGAAGAATTAAGATTTCTTTGAGCTTCTATAAATCTTAAAGAAACCTACAAAGGTAGTATTAACCCTTTAACACCTGGATTGCCATCAGTCTATTTGTGCTGCATTCAGACATCCAGAAAACTGTTTATAAATCTTTTAATTATGTATTTAAAATCATGTTACAGAAAAAAAAACAGAAAAACAAACAAACAAAAAGTAGCACTTTCTTCAGGGTTTTTTTCTCTTCTTTTTTTAAATTTTTTATTCTGCTTATTTTCACGACAATTTTCTGATAACATATGACTAATTTCTTGGTGATTTTGGGACAATTTCTTGTTATGTTGCTGGTCACCTTTTTCCCAAATATAAAGCCACTTTGCTCAAGTTTTTAAAGGGTTAAACAAACAACATTTTGGTCCGCAGACCTTTATCAGGTTAAAATGTGATGGGTTATTTGGAATAATGAGTTGGCATACATTTTTTTTTTATATATACTCAAGAATCTGACCTTGCAGAAAAAAACAGATGTATCCAAACATTTTTAGCGATCTATCCCATGATATCTCAGGAGAAATTATAATGCTAAAAATCAGAAAAGAAAGAATTATAAAAGCTTCTCTCTTTCGACAAATAAACTAGCTCCTTGCTCAGGTCGCTCTGGAGTTGACTGAGCGTCACTTTGGACACTATCAAAGGCCGCAGCAGTGTGAGCCAGTCAGTGTGCACAAGTGTGTGTGTGTTGTTCTGAGTGACTTCAGCCTCCTTCACTGAGGTGAAGTGGGGGCAGATTTAAATGAGTAAAGAAAACTACCCCCCCTCCACGCTCCGCTACACCCCCCCCTCATTGTATGTGTGTGTGACTTTACTCCAGTCTCACCGGGTTCATTTTTTTACTAAGATTGTAAAACTCCTAATTAATATCAATTGAGTTTCCCTCCGCTATAAGTTGCATGATTCAAGTGTGAATATATGAAGTGAAGAGGTGTGCTGAGGCTGCTGAGAGGCCCCGATAAAGGTGGTGGTGTGTGTGTGTGTGGGGGGGGGGGGGTCCCTGGGAACCTTCCCCCGGCCCTGGGATGGGGGGGGCATTGAGAGGCACTGGGGTGGGGTTAATCCCCATTCACCCCGTCCTTCACTCAGCCTGGCCGGGCACAATAAGCCCCGCCCGCCTCCTCCTGCGTCTCCACGGTGACCTCTGACCCCACGTTTACGGCTGCTGTCCCTGGCCCCTTTATGCCTCCATCCTGTTATTATCTGCAATATTTACTCCTTTTGATTTCCCTGCTGGCCATTGTGGTCACCCACACGGCTCTCCTGACTGACTGGAAAACTCAAGTGCTCTCCTTCCTCCTCCAGCATCACCCCCGAAACCTTAAAACCCTCAGCAAACACTACCTGAAGTGGGAATGAGTCAGCTTACAACCACTTATTTATGGCTTTTTGGATTCGGCCACAAGGAGCCGCACAGAAGAGCAGCAGAAAACAAATGGGTGAAGTCCAGAGCAGTCACCAGAATAAATGACTGGAATTGTATGTTTTGAAAAACCATGGATAGAAATGTCCAACTATGGTATGTTGACCAAAAATCACGCAAAACGTCATGGTATAGTATATCGTCCAAAAATCACAAGACGTCATAGTATAGTATGTGGTCCAAAAATTACAAAAACACCATAGTATAGTATGTTTATGACGTGTGTAGATTTCATAAATATTATATCAAAGTTTCTAAAGTGACGCAGTATTTGTGCAGATTTTGTCATCGTGAGGTCGAGACGATGGTGGACGGTGTGATGCATGTGAAACGCCTGCCAAACTGCAGACCACTGTTTGAGACCAACAAACACAAAATGCGGTTGTTTTCTCACAAGTTGCAGGAGGCAGCTATTAACTCTTTCACTCACCAGTGAGAGTGACTCCAGGTCGCCACCTGCTGACTCCGGGCTGCAGTGCACCATCTTCTCCTGCACACACAAACCAGCGCAAATGACATGAATGAAAAGACGAATGTATTAGTCATGTTACAAATGACAGAGATGCAATATGAACAAGTGGAAAAATGAAACCTAATGATGCCAACAAAGTCAAAGAAAATAATTTCAAAATTAAATTCTATAGTTTCCAGATATGCAGATGTTGAAAACTCTTGTTCTTTCTGATGAAACTTTAATCCATTTATTTTTTCAGGGTAAAATAACGATGACATTTTTTGGTTAAATTGAATTTCTCATGTTTTTAATAACTGTAATATCACTCATGATTTTACCCATAAATATACAATCCGTTATTATGATGATACGTTGTTAGTTTTTTAATATGTTAATGGGTTAATTCTTTATCCACAAAAAGGTTCAAAACCCTCTTTCCATCTTTCCATCCAACACTTTCCTCTCTTGCTCTTACAAAAAAAGCAGATTTTTGGACTATTAGAAAAACTTATTTTGCAAAATGTGTATAATTGTTTTTGTTTCTGTTCGTGTCCATACTTTTTTTAAAAAATTTTTTGAGTTGTGCATTGATACTATGATTATTTATTATCATTTATTATGATCTAGTCCTGCAGGTCTGTCACGATGCTGTCAGTGTTGGAGGGAGAAAAAGAGAAAAACAGTTTACCTCAGATGTTTCCGTATGTGTAACCAGATTTTCATGATCGCTAGTCCTCTCTAGTCCCTGTGGCTCGCGGGTAATAAAACGGAAACAATTTCTCTAATTTTAGCTTCTTAAATTCACATCAAAATACGGCAACACCGCGTTTCCTCCACTACAGCAAACATTAACCTGAGTCTGTCACACCAACACCTGTCCCCTGTAAAACAACAGCAGGTAGGAACTATTGTTACGTAAACTCTCTCTCCCTGTTATCTTTATTATTTTTTATTTCAGTATACGGCTGAGTTAGGAAAAGCAGTTTGCACATGAAACATTACAATTGACATTTTTTACTATTGATCTTGTACACATCTTGTTGATGTAACAATGCAAATCCCCCCATTGTGGGACTAATAAAGGATTATCTCATCTCTTATCTTAAATATATAAACATTTGTATCGCCAGTCAAATTAAATGAAATTAAATAGTGAAATAAAATAAAACAAAACGATAACATTTGTGGGGATTATGATAGTAAATAAACCATGGACAGCAAGGTCAATTACTGAAAGACTTGGACATGACATTGTACTGTTACTCTCACTTGAGGCAAAGAGGACATAAAGCAGCAAGATTAAGGCACACATGAAAACATGAACAAAATAATAGTGTGAGTGCTGTTCCTGATGAAGGAATTATTACTGTATTTTTTAACTCTGTAGGTCCAAAATGTGGAATTATTGTTGCTAAATTATTCATCTTTCCAAAGTATTCTGTAAATCAAATTAGTGAAATAACCCAAAAATATAATGTGGAGTATGATGTGGACAGTAACTAGATTCCATATGCACAGGCCAGTAAATCACAGTTAAAGGAACATTTCACGTCACAAATGATCATTTGTGAGTCAGTAACTCATCCTGCGTTACGCTAAGTGCCAGCACGTCTGTACGGTGAACAAAGAATCCAAAAACAGGAAATTCTTGGTGACTTGAAGTAATTGTGGACCAGTGTTTAACAACAGCAAATATATAATAAACATGCATTTATAAACTCTCTCACAACACATACAGTATAATCCAGATCTCATCGATCCTTTTGTATGCTGGATGCTTCCCAAATACATTTTTGCTCTAAACCTTTATATTTAAAGCTAATGCAAAATAAGACAAAAAAAACCTGCAGAGGCGCCCCAATTTTCTGTGCCTGAGACGATGTAGAAGTCCTTTAAATAGTAAGGTTACAGCGAAAATGTATGTGTTTGGGAAGCATTGAGCACACGAATAAAAGAATAAGACATGCATTATACTACAAAAATTAAGTTTGTACACAGATGTTTTGATGTTGTCACCTTTGAGTCAAATTCATCAAAACATTTTCTATATTTTTGTTCATTGTGGAGGCATGAGAGAAAAAAGTTTTCTTCACAAATTAGATGTCACATGGGGTGACAGATATACAGGATCATTTGAAGGGCGGAGTACTACTTTAAACCAACTAGTTTGTGTGAATCTTTTAGGAAAAATAATAACAGAAAAAGAGATGATTGTTGAGACCACAGAGACTCAGATAAACTAAGACTTAAATGGCCACAAGAGGCCATACGTTAGTTAAAGTTACAGCAGAGAGGACTTGGAAGCAACTCTTTTCCTCGTCTCCATTCTTTCTTCCTTTTGGTCACAATTTATTGGTATTCAATTCCTCCTCTCTTTAAAAAACATAAATACACTGATACTTAGGTATATCAAACATGCCTCAAAGACTCTTCAGACGCTTATACTGAACCTTACTGCCAGGTGTGATGAAGCTGAAGTCTAAAATGTTTCAGAGGCCAGAACACCATATGGCCATTCAAACATTCAGACACACATCGCTCTGCAGGGAAAATCATTAAATCGCATTTGGGTTGAATGAAAACAGGTACTCTGGATATTTTACTGTCTGCTCATATATCACTCACAGGTACATATCAGGTTTTGCCTGCTGCATAGCGTGTGCTATAAAACAGTGATGACAAAAACATAAAGTTCATTTAAAAACATTTAATTCAGTGATTTAAAATTGCATAGATAAAACACTAAAAACAACGTCAGTTTTAAATGTCCTCGGGCTGAATCATTATTTCTCCTCTTGTCATCTCACATGAGCAGATAAAGCAAACCAGCCTTCTCTCTCTCTGCGTTTCTCTGTCTGCTGTGCGGAAAAAAAGATTTTATAGAGTTTCAGATCCAAGGTAACAAAAGTGTGTGTATGTGTGTGTGTGTGTGTGTGTGTGTGTGTGTGTGTGTGTGTACCTTTGTTTTGCCATCCCTTGTTTCGCCTCCAAAACTGTAAGAAGACACTTCAGAACCAGCAGATCTGCACAGAAATACAAGAATGTTAAAGCTTCAAAGACGGGTTTACAAGAAACTATGCGTGTTAAATACAGGGTTCCTGCAGCTTAAGGCAAGGTAGATTCAAGACTTTTTAAGACTATTTTAATGCCACTCGGAATTGTCTTTAAGACCAATTTTATAATGATGAAATTTGAAGGACAATTTCATTTTGCCAAGATATTTATTGTAGCATAAAACAATCCTTTTCAGAGTGGAACACATGAAAGACAATGAACCTATCATATTATCACAGAAGCATCTATTTAGTTTACCAATAGAAGTGGGAAATATCTGGCATTTTTGGCTGGTTTTCTGTGTGATTTTGTGTCTCAATCTGTATATGAGATTTCATTATTTGAATTCCCATCATGACCAGTTTAAATTACTTATCATTTTGAGATTTTACAATGCAATGTCAGAAAAAAAAGATTAATAAAATTGTACTTCCCCATGTCTGAGCATTTTTTAAAAAGTTCATTTAATACCAATTAAGGCCTCATTTTTAGATAAATGGATTCAATGCCTTTTAAGACATTTTAAGGACATGCAGAAACCCTGTAAATAGCATGCTGAAAAACACCCAGGAAAGCAAAAGTTAATTCCAATCCCTCATCAGAAAACACTCTCAAACATCAAACAGAGCTACTCACCGTCTCTCAAAACCACCAGGCTGTGACAGGAGCTCCTGTGCAGGCAGCAACTCTGGACTTCCTCCTGACAATGATATGATAAAGATGATTTTTCTTACAGGAAATACAGGAAATTGGAGGCGGACAGAGACGTGTTGGTTGAAGCACTATACCTGCTGTATGTGGGCTGAAGGCCGAGGGAGGAATGGGGGAACCAGAGGGAGAAACTTTGGCTGAAACACTTTGCTTCTGTTGCTCAATAAGCTCCAGCAGTCGACCCCTCGCCGCTGCGCTTTGTCTGTTCAGCTCCAGGAGGCGCTGCTCCACGCTGCTCACATGGAGGGGGTTAGGAGATGTCGCCTGAGCAAGAAGACGGAGACAAACAAATAATTGGCTTCATCCACGTATCCCTAACTTCTATCTTTTCTTTGTGTTTTATGCATTGAGAGTAACATGTGACTGAGAAAATTATGATAAATTATGTAAAGAGTGTTTCTTGCTGACAGACAGAATCTCTCTGATTTTAACTGTATCCAAAATAAAAGTGTCCAGGGGAAATAACAGATCATGATGAGAAAAATCTTGGTAATAAATGAAGTTGTCTGTGGTCTTTTTGTTGTGCAGTCCTTCCGGTGTTTGAGATTCAAACTACCTGATGACAAAAAGCTGAAAGACAATAAGGATCAGTGGTCTGTCTATGAGGGACATTTCTGTGGATTTGGTGCAGAGAGATCTTTCCTCCCATGCACTTTTTAGCTTCGAAAAAAAGTTTTAGCACATTTTAAAAGATGGCCTCATGCTTGCAACCAATCACATGGCAGGTCTGTTATGCTCATCATAATGTCTGGCAACGTTCATGTTTTGTTTCCATGAAAAAAGGACAAATATTACCTAAGATGAAAAAAAAGAACTCATCTTAAAAGATGAAAAAAAAAATTATATTTGAGGTACGTCACTACAATGTAACTCTCTATGACCCTTACACTTTTATAAAATACTTCATGTAGGTTTTTTAAAAAGAGAAATTTAATCCAAAACATCTTTAAAAAGTAGGTAATTCTGTGACAATACAATATTTAGAAATTCATAAATATGTCTTTTAAGGCCATGTGGGGCGTTATAATCTCACCTGATGCGTCAGTTGCTCTCCCTCAGCAGCCTGCACAGGCTGACTCCTTCTCCCTGTGCTGCTGGAAACAGACGTCCTCCTCTCTCCAACACTGTTTGGTGTGACTCTTCCTGTGCTGCTGGAGCTCGACCTTGTCTGCACGTTGCCACTGTTCGGCGATCCTGAGACCTTTGATCCGAGGCCTTTAGCCTGGCTAAGCTGGGCCTTGATCAGCTCGTTCTGTCTGCTCAGCTCAGCGATCTCAGCCAGCATGGCCTCTGGAGAGAGCTGTGGGCTGAGAGGGTCAGAGGTCAGTGATACTGAGGACGTGGAGGGCAGGCCGGTAAGAGGCAGGCTGGTGAGGCTAGAGGTTGAGCTGCGGGAGTGGACGTCCTCACGGGAACGAAGGATATCTACAGGAGGAGGCTCCTGGAGCAGCGGTGCAGGATGATTCACTAAAGAAGAGAGGAGAAAAGCGAGGGAGAAAATTGGGATCATTACAGCTGAGACGATGGCATGAGGGGATACGGCTGAAATCAGATAACTTAAAAGAGACGTGCTGTTACCAGGACGTTGCTGGCAGCTGTCTTTCTGTCGAGGGGGAGAGAGCAACACAGCAGGAGACACAGAGACTGGAAGTTGTTCTGGATCTCGCTCAGCAACTGGTGCAGACTGACAAACTGTTTATGATACATAAAAACCCATTATGCACTGTTTACCACACACACATATTCATTCAGACACACGCGCTGTATGAACCTGCAGCTTTGACATCAGACTCTTGAGGTATATCGGTGTGAGCCTCTAGTAGTCCAAGTCCTCCCATCACCAAAACTACTGTGTCTAACTTCTGCTCCAGCTCTGCTGTCCGCTGTTGCAACTCCGCCTGAGAGGACGCAGACACAAAGAAACAGGATTCACGAGCACAGTTAGAATCTGGATAAAACAAGTAGTGTCAGATCATGTGGTTAGTTCTGTCTCACCTGCAGGGCGGCGGCCTCTTCTCTCAGAGTCATCGTCTCAGCAGTGAGAGCATCAATGAGCCCACGCTGCTCTCTCAGCTCCTCCTCCAGTCTCCTCCTCTCACGAGCCTCCTCCTGAGCCTCCTCTTCCCTCTGAGGACAGTTAAGTTCAGTCAGCGTTATGGAATTAAGGATGATCCACCACCGTGTCAAACATCAAGCTATAAATAAAGTGAATGAAACCAAAATCGATTAAATGATGCCTGGAAAGTAAGAAACACTTTCTAAAATATAAAACTATGACATGCTTTGGAAAAGTGATAAGCAGTAATATTTAGGGGCAACAATGATGGCAAAGTTTGTTTTCCTCTTTTTCTTCTTTTTCTTTGAAATACGTGTGTTCCTTCACATCATTATGTGTCCCATCTTTAAATTCAGAGGTTTTGGCAGGTCCATGAACACAGCACAGGCAGAGCTCTTTTTTTTCCTCAGCAGCAGTTTGTGACTCGCAGGGTGGATGACTGATCTGTCGATCAGTTCAAAACTGATCAGATCAGATCAATGGATGAGAAGAGCCGCTGCTGAGAGTGAATGCAAACTTTTAGACCCAGCTGTACTTTCAATGTGCCCAAAGTTCTGCCGTTCCATCTTTGCCCAGAGTGCGCTCTGCACTTCACGAGTGAGGTGCAATGAATAACCGAACGGTATATATATTGAACAGTTCAGCTCCCAAAAATAGAAAATCCATTTGTGGCAGCAGATCGGGGTTGGAAATTAGCACCAGCCACCAGCCAAATGTTGTTAAAAAATGGAAGTGGCTGCTAGATTTGCTTCAGTCACCAGCCAAAATAACTATGGTAATATTTTGAGTGACTGGTAGATTTTGGAGTTCAGCAGCCACAATGGCAGCTGGACAAAAAAGTTCATTCCTACCCTGGGCAGATGTTGTGATCATGGCTGTCCAACACAAATAAAATAATGTGTGAGAAACCCTGGATTTTCATCAAAACCAATTCATCAAAACCAATAGTATGGTATGTTAATAGTAGCTTTGGTCTGGAGGCACTTAATACTATGTTTTACCTTTGGACCCTCAATGACACCAACAAAAACCCATTCAATAACAGTTAAAATATCAATAGAAATAAGAGGCTCTTGTGAGAATTCCTGTAATGTGTTCATGCATGTTGTCAAACATATGTGTGTTTTAAAAAGTCCTAATCAGAGCCACTGCAGTACCTGTTTGAGGAGGTGAACTAAACGTCCCAGAGTGGACACCAAGGCGACAGAGAATCCAGTGAGGCCTTGAGTCCTGTGCGGTTTCTGACTCTGTGCTGAAGCTGGTTCAGCGTCAGGACTCAGAGTATCCAAGTCTGCCTCCACCTGACCCAGCATGGCCTGCAGCAGGCCCAAACTGGACTGGTCCCCACTGAGAGAGGCAACAGACGAGCCGTCCAGCTCTGAACTCTGAGAAACACACTTCCTGCTCCTGCTGGTACAACGACTGATCCTGCCTGAAAAAAACAAACATAAAAACACAATAAAGACACCACACATTTCTTCTCTTTATTGCAGTATTGTCACAGAGTGACATATGGAGAAACAGCTATGTTACTGGTCTTACCTGACTGGCTGAGAGGCAGCTCAGGGTTCAGGACCTGAGAAACCAGGACTGTTGGTTCCTCCTTGACTTCCTCTGACTGGCTTTGTCTGGACCGAACACGCTGAACAGCCACTGTGGCATTAAGAGCTGAAACAATGTGGGATGAGTTTGTGTGTGGAAAGGGATTTCACACCTGATACATGAATACCTTTTCTCAGTCCACCATTGGCTTAGCTAATGACACGTAGAAGATTTCAAAATAAATTGAGACTCTCACAAGATACTGTTACTATTGCACATCCAAATAACAGGCAACTAATCTGCAAATCAGCAAGAAAAACTGTTACAATATGTCAGCAGTTTATAAAGGTTTCAATGACCTTGCTCCTCCCTGCATCAAAGATTTTCTTTCATTTTATGTTCCAGTCAGATCATTTTTCATAGCTTTTTAAAAATTTTCCTCATGTGCCAAATAAAAGTAACCAGTAAGATGGCCTCCTGTTTTGTTTTTTTGTGTTTTTAAATCTTTGGTGTTAACTTTTTCCATTCTACTGACTTTGTTCTTTATTTGTTTGTTTATTTGTTGTAATTTATTGTTAGAATTTTTAGTCTTGCAAAACTGTATTTATTGTAGTTTAAGTATTTATTTATTTGGCTATATTGTTTCAGCTTTGCTTTGTGAAGCTATTTGAGCTGCATGATTTTATGAAAGGTGCTATATAGACAAAGTTGATTTTAAATATGTGTTTCCTTGTGATGAATAAATGAAATACACTTGATATACATATATTATTCAACTGTTGTTAAAGTACATGTAATATGTGTTTTTTAAAGTGTTCTTATCTTTTAACCCAACCTGTTTGGCCTGGTGCTCTGTCTGACGTGCAGGGAGTTACAGGAACTGTATCCCTCTCTGCCTGCGCAGAGTTGGGCCGACAAAGTTTCTGTCGCTGTGTTCCTCTTCTCCGAGACTGTGCCTTCATTTTTTGTAAATTGGACCTGCAAAGAAAAGTATCACAAACAATGGAGAGACATGGTCGGTAAATTATATTTACCTTTCTAGCAAGGCACACAAGTCGGTTTCTTCTCTCAGACTGCATTGTGTTTTGCAGGTGCGGTCTTTTCTACAGGCATTACTACCTTTGGATTAAATGATCGTCTGAGCTGCCAGCAGGACGGGTATCTTCATCACTGTGGTCTTCCTCTGAAGCTTCTAGTTCATTGAGAGCCTGGAGGAAACCATTTTACACATGCAAACATTTTAATACAGATCAAACCTTTTATGTAAGAAAGCAAAACTGGGATGTAAAAAGACTTACAGTGCATTATTATTAAGAAAAAACACACACCTGTTGGTCCATCATAGACTGGCTGAGCTGTGACAGCTGAGTTGGAGGATCTGGTCTTTGGAGAACAGGCAGCCCTGAGTCAGAGTCACAGTTTGGAGCCATCGTCACACTAGGGTGCCCTGCCAAAATTCAAAAACACACTGTACACAAGAAAGCCTCTAGCCTCACAAGGAAAAAACTGATGCCTTGCTAAAACGGGTGAAAACATGTTGTGTCTGCTCATGTCTACTAGCAGGGAACAGATTTTCTTCATCATTGCATTTGTAAGTATGAGTGTGAATCTACCTGTCTGCCTGCGTGGAGCATCTCCAAACAAGTCTTTGACAACAGCCATGGCTCTGTCAGAGCGAGCCAGCACATCCTGCAGCAGCAGCTGGTCGGAGAACACCTGCAGCAGTAAGACAAACCACCATCACCAGCAGCAAAAACATCTAAAGCAAAACAGCTGAATGCAAAGAAGACAGTAAAAGTTAAAGTAAATTCATTGTTGCACACACCTCCCTTATTATGCTGAGGCTGGCTTGGTCTAGAGGTGCAGGGCTTCCAGCATGTCTGAAACGGCGTTGTAGAGCTTTTTCTCTCAGCTCCCACTGCGCCGCTGCCTTGTTGTGGGACTTGTGAATCTCATGACGATGGCTCTGAAGCAGAAGCAAACAATCAGACAAGCATATATGGGCTAGAAGTACCCACTTTAATAGTTTCAAATTAAATGTTTGAATTGCTTTTCAGTTGCACACAAACACAAGAACCAGCGAAAAAGCACAAGGTCAAACAGCGTACCAGCTCTGCAGGGGACAGCTTGTACACAGACAGGTCATTGACAGTGCTCTGAAACCAACAAAAGAGAACTGTCAATTACTCAGTGAATTTTAAAATGTAGAGATAATACTGCCTTTATTAACCCTCTGGTATCACTTTAATTTACTATTGGCCATTAAGGACAAAAATGTCCATTTCCAGTTTGATTACACAATGTCACTGCTGTTTCTTTCTGAGACCCCCTGCTATAAAAATATAACAACTATTTTTTCCCTCCACTTTTTTGGGTTATATCTTTCCATCAACTTCAAACCTGATCACACCAACCACATATTCAATTACCATCAGGATTTTAGCCCTTTAAATACCAGTTTGATTATATAATGTCACTGTTTGTTTGTCTTTTTAATGAAAAAACATACAAAAATGTAATTATTTTCCATATAATAAATGATGCCCCCATCATTTAGGAGGATTTTTTTCAATCACACTCTCAGATTTGTCAAAGATTGGCAACAACATTGATTCTGATGCATTAACAGTTGATGTGGAGTGTAAAATGTCAATTATAGGACTCTTTAGAAGATGATAAGATCACTTTATGAGGGACAAAACAAACATAAGTGGGCTATCCTCCTAATTATGCGGCAAGAATGTATTCCCCAAAAAAGTGCAAGTATACGACATAAGCACACACTTGTCTAGTCTCTTTCCAACAAGTTAAACATATGTCGGTACTCACCACCCAGTCTCCTTTGGGAGCTGCTGCCTTCTTGGGGCGAACAGGTCTTTTTCCTTTGGTGTTTTGTTGTGGACGTCCAACTCTCACAAACGACATCTGTTCACAGACAATATGAAAAGTATGCTCCACAGGTTTAACAGTAGAAACACGAACCTTTTGTTGCGTTTACACACAATGTTTCTAATGAAGTTTCCTTCACAGTTAATACTACATATATTTGGGCACCAGTAACGTTAGCTGTTTTCACCGAGCTACACTCGCTTTGCTAAAACGTGATTCCACACTAAGCTAGCCAAATATTGAAGCAGCACTTACGTTTTATGTTACGTAGCCACGGTTAGTTTTACAAGAAAAACGCTTCAGGTTGTCTAAAACTTTGCCACCGAAGCTTTGACGAAGTTGAACAGCATCAATATCTACTCTTCGGTTTGTTGTGTGACAGTTTTTCAACAGTTGCGCGCCACTTCCTGTGCTGTTGCCACGGACACCGCTTCAAGGCGGAGCATCATGGGAAATGAAGTACCGGCGTGTAAAGAGGATCAACGGTTGAAGAGACATCCCAAACTGATCCCAAAGTGTAAAAAAGTAAGTAAGAAAAAGAAAGGATAAAAATTAGTGTACGCATTACATTTATTAAACAGCAAAATAGACGACATAAATATTGTACCGTTAAGATTATATAATTTAATCATTTAGTAGAATTAGAATTTGGCTGTAAACTTTACTCGCTGCTGGGAAGTAAACAGTGGCGGAAGAAGTATTTAGATCTTTTACCAAAAAGTTGCAGTATCACTGTGTAAAGATAGCCAAGTAAAAGTCCTGCAAATACACTTGCTATCAGCAAATAATAATTGAGGTAGGCTATAAAAGAATGAAAACCCATTTGTGATAATATTTGAATCACTCATAAGCCAGTGTTTTCTTCAAAAATGAGTTCTTGAGGTCTGTAAATTTTGCATTTGATCATACCTTGTTTTCCTAGTGGTGCTGCCAGACGTTCACAAAGAAGCAATCATCTGGATATGGCAACTCCACTAGATGGCACCGTCACCGTGTAAATCTCTGTTGACACTGGTTGTTCCGACGGTACATTACTCGATTAAGAGCGATGTGTATTTGCGTCTGACTTTTTTCACGCCCATCTCACTCTGACGCAAAGTGGGGTAGACTCTGCGCGCTCTAGTTCAATCAGACTACACAGAGCCAGACTTGGATGACTGACTTCTGACGCCCAACAATGCAGAGCAAGTCACAAAAGTTTGAAATCTTATCTTTGCGCACGGGGCTGGCTGCGAGGAGTGACAGCAGCATGGATCAGGCTACAAGTGCTGGTTTCTCTGCATCCCCGTGGAAAGTTTGAACAAGATGAACAGACTCGTTGCGGTGCCAGAGGAGATCATTTAGTCTTTTCATACTGGATTTTCAGCTCTGAAGGTTTGCAACTGGAATATCAATTAAGATTATAACTTTTGTAACAATTCAATAGCATCTAATCTGTTGTGTTTTCTGCAACTCTTGGATAATCGCGCACTCTGCGGAGTCACTTTTGGAGACGTTGGATCTGAATTACGCACGGGATTCCTCTAACAAATGACAGCTTCTAAGTGGTTTATTGCTCCCTTACTTCACCCCGTCAGCTGCCCGTATCGCACAGATCCACCGGATCACTCAGGTTAGACACGGGGAGTGAAAACCACTCTGTCTCCTTCTGTGCGCCAGCGTGCGGCCGCGGGCCACCTGGCCGAGGATGTGGGGACGAGGCTTCCCGATGTCCGTCACCACGATTGTGACTCTCCTCCTGGTTATTATCGACGTTAAAGCCAGCGGGGAGTATTGCCACGGCTGGCACGACTCCCAGGGCGCCTGGAAAGAAGGTTTCCAGTGCCCGGAGAAGATCGACGGAGAGGACGCGATCATCTGCTGCGGGAAATGCGAGCTGCGCTACTGCTGCTCCAGCACGGAGGCTCGGCTGGATCAGGGCAGCTGCGATAACGACCGGCAGGCTGAGGAGCCCGGGACAGAGAGCAAGGAGAACAAGGACTCCGGTGCAGGTATATAAACCCATAAGTTCTACTGTTTATACCACTAATATAATGTATGATAACCAACCATCATCATATATGGTCTTAAAGAAAACGTGCAGTTACGAAAGTGGACAAAAGCAAAGAAAAAACGGTACTGACATATGAGAATGATGTATGAAAATATATTGTTTGAAATATGGGCACTGTCAGAGTAAAATCCCGTAGATAGATCACTGTACAGGCCTGCCAAGCACAGGCCCAGGGGCCCAAAGTGTCAGCCCCCCCTTACTTCCACCTGCAAAATGTCCCTCAAAGAGATTCTGACCAATTAGGAAGAGACTCAAAATAACCACAAAGAAATATAGGAAGACAAAGAATGACACCAAATGGATGCAAAATTCGTGCAAAAACATAAAATTACTACAAAAAGACAAACAATAACCACAAAGAGAAACAAAAATGAAAACAGAGACACAAATGAGTTTTAAATGACCAATAAATGACAGCTGAAAGGCAAAAAATGACTACAAAGAGACACACGACTATGTAAAGCGACTATAAAAAGACTTAAAATGGTTACAAAGTCCTTTAAAATGACTATACAGAGACTTAAAAGACATCAAGAGACAAAGAGACAAAAATAGATGCAAAGCAAAAACACAGAGATTCAAAAAGACTACAGACAAAATATGACGACAAAGAGATACAAAATCAACAACAAAGGACACAAAATGACTACAATGAGACTCAAAGCAGCTATAAAGAGACTCAAAATTACCACAAAAAGACAAAAAACATGATCACAAAGAGACACATACTGTCTATGAAGAGATGCAAAGAGACTACACAGAGACTCAAAATGACTACAAAGAGAAAAAAAAGACCACAAAGTCATAAGGCATCTACAAAGACAAATAAATCCACAGAGAGATGCATAATGACTGCAAAGACTCACAAAACAACAACAAAAAGTGGCCAAACAACAACTACTAAGTCTGTGATTCATGCTCCTAGTTTGTGCGACAGGTGGTGGGGCCTTTTGTATGTCTGTGCCCAGGGGCCCATTGTCTCATAATACGCCCATGTTTAATCCTCATGCACACAACATTTCCACACTGCAGTCGTCTCTGTGTTTTATGTCAGAGGGAGACTGGTACGAAAACTTATTGACCTGTTACTTAAGCGCAGCGGTCAGTGTGGTGATGTTAATCTCAGCTAAACCTTTGTTTTTAAGGTTTATTCTAATTAAATGTCATTGAAAAAGACTTTTAAGTAAATATACACTGTAAGTTTGTTGACGCCATGCCTGAGGCCCATGCACAGGATGCCTTAAATTTGATATTTGGAATTACAGACCTATTACATGGTTCAGTTTCCCCTCATAAAGCCAACAGCCTCACAGTATCTCCCTGTTAAAAGGCTCATCTGCTGCCTGTCCCGGTTGGCAACGACAGCTGCACAGGAGACAGCAGACAGACTCCTCCAAAAAAAAAAAACCCAGTTAACTGCACTCACAAATGGCAAACTGTGTCGTGCTGCACTTATAAATAGCCGTGTTTGTTCTGGCCTGTAACAGTGCGAGAGGGGGCCAGGCTCAGATCACGCTGTCCCCACGGGGATCAAGTTTGGACTTGACCGGATCTTGGACAGTGGCTCACCAAAGGCGCTGACAGCTCTGCTCATAAAAAAAACACAAATCACGTTATGTATCATTTCCTAGCAGGCTCATGGAGTCCCCTTCCTCCTGTAATCCCTCACTGCACTCTCTCTGAGCTTTCAAGGGATTCACACTCATATACTGTACATACAAATACATTTAACCCTTTGAAACCTGGAACGACATCCCTTCTCCTGTGCTGCTTTCAGGCACATTTCACAAATATTGAAGCCTTTGAACCCTGAGCAAATTGATTTGAATTTTTATTGAAAACATTGGAAAGAAATGTTCCACAAATTGCAAGAAATTAGTAGATTTAGCAAATGACTTTTTCAAAAAGCTAAAAAAAAAAAAAATGTCGCTAGGGTAAAAACTATATTTCTAAGTATTATAATTACATATTAAAAATTATGTTACAACATTATATAAAAAAAAAAAAAAAAAAAAAGAGTGTTTGTTTCCTTTCCTACTTTTTGTTTATTTATTTTATTTAATAATTATTATTTTTATTTTATTTTTTACACATTTTCAGGTAATTTTCTTGTACTCCCTACTAATTTCTTGCAATTTTTGTGTAATTTCTTCTTCCATTGTGTTGAAATACATCAAGCAACTTTGCTCAAAAGCTAAATAGAGGAATTATTAGCAAAAAGCAGAATGTAACACATATTTTTCTAGTGAATTAGGTAACAACGCAAACCAGTTTCTCCCCATTCATCATTGCTCACATTCCCATAAATTATTCTCACATGAATCCTCTTGAAGCTGCATCATATCTCGAATAAAAGATCAACATGCAGATAAGAGCACTCCTGAAAAATGGAGTGAATATTGGACATCAGAGAGAAAGGCAACATAGGCCCACTTCATGTTTCCCTGGAGGATATTATGCCCTCTTTTGGACCTCTAGCTATAATCTGTCATTTGCTAAGACAATCATGCCTTATCGCTGCAGGAAGGGGTATATACATTTCACTCAGTGGCCTCCAGCCAAAATAACTTAAAGAAAAGCAGCTTTTTCCTCACTACGAAAAGAGGAAGGCCAAGTTTGGTTTGTGCATCTCATTCATTTTTCTTGCACTCATAGCCTATTAATCATTCAGGAAAGATACACACTGTAACGTCAATGGATAACAGGCAGGAAATTATTAATGTGCTCAACATGAAGGAACATATGGTATTTAGGAACAGGAGAATGCCCGTGGGACAGACGAGGGAGACGAGCGAGAGTCCAGCCAGTGCAGCCACAAAGACTGTGCCCAAAAACAAGAGCTTAAGAGAGGAGGGGGGCTGCTGTTACTGCGGCATAGCTGCCACAGCTCAACTGCAGCAACAGGTGTGGACGAGTGACTGGGAACAATGGGAGGGTTTCAACCAGCATGTTCACAAGAGGAGAAAATCACACAGCAAGATGAAAGAAAATAAAATCCCTTTTTTTTTGATACAGTAGACAGATGAATCCTGAATTTGAAAAAATGAGAACAGTCGACCAGATGCAGCAAGCTCAGCAGTTGAAAAAGCATTCACTCTAGTACTTTACTTTCCATCACAACTCAAGGGGAAATATTGTTTTTTTTACTCCACTACATTTCGTTGATAGTTGACTATGGCTACACATTGAGGTTTTACATTAAAAAACATAAAAGCGTGTAAAGTGCAATTCAGTGTTTAGTTTATTATTAAGAGACTGGATAATTGGATAATCAGTAGTTCCAGTGTCTACTCTAAACTCTGTCACATTTCAGATGTCTATAGCCCATTTTCCACTGCCTGTTCAAGGCAGGAATATTGTGTCGCTATGCTCCCTCCCCGAAACCAGGCCTGTGTAAAAGGGACAGCTGGCAGAACAACATGGCGTGATGGGTGTGATGTTTTGACGGCGTGTTATACGTGTGACCAACTGGCAGGAGATTTAAAAAGCAGCTAGCAGCAGTTAGTGGCTAACTAAAGGGAGAAGAACAGTGGCCGTAAGTGCCGCAAATTGGGAAAACACTGAGGTCCGGGAGCACCTTACCCTCTGAGTACAGGACGAAATCAACCATCAAACAGTGACGGTAAATCCAGGAAATCCTGGAAACGGTGTATGATTGTTATTGACATGTTTTAGTTTATAAAGTGCTGCCGAAGACTGTTATTTTTTACACCAGAGGCAGACGTTGTTGTGTTAAGCGTCACTCCTCTTTTGATTCTGCGATGCCAACATGCTATTTAAAATCACACACTGGAGCAGCACGATGCCGTCGTCATTGCTTCTGTGTAAAATGCAAAGAAGGCATAATGACAGCACCTCGTAGCGGCCCTTTAGCTCAACCTCTATGTAGAAAGGGCTTATTAGATGTCAGCAGTTCTCCAAAAGACACAATATTTCCAATTAAATAACTGTTTTATGCCCAAAGAGGTACAAGTTTCCAACAATCATCAAAAAACAAAGATTAAAAGTTTTTAAAAAACTGTACGAAAATTGATGCAAAGATGCATAAATTGGTGCTTAAAAAGTCATCAGTGGTGCTCAAAGTTTAATGGAGGACCCCCAAATCTCCAGTTTCATATATGTCCCTGCTATAACTGAAACAAAACTTACTTGATTCTACCTGAAAAACATCAGTCACTTAGTATTGTGAGCATGTTAGCATTTTGAAGAAACATTTTACCCAAGTATGGCCTCACAGATTTATTCTGAGACCCCTTTAACATTTTTTTTCCACAATAAGTTATTTTTTTGATGCTCTAGTAATTTTTACTTTAACTTAAGTATTTTTAGATTGCCGTGTTTTTTGTTTCACAAAGTTCAGAGTATTTCTTCCACCACTTGCTGAACTTTCAGTGGTGCTTTTCTCCTCTCCTCACTGATTTACAGTACAGTATTTTGGAAACGAGCTCTGTAGTTCAAAGTAGGGATGAAGTAAAACAAGACGAAAGTTTCTGTGATTACTAATCCTCATCAGCCATGCAGAAAGAGGGAGTGGAGGCGCAGATGTTGGGGTGGAGGCCATATAAGTGCAGGAAGAGAGGGCAGGCAAAGGCTCCCCGCGCTTGTAACGTATATATGTATTTCCAGAGCCGAGTTCCTGTTAAAATCTGTTTACTGTAAGGTGTGTAGCTGTGAGCTACATTAGCCTCTGAAGTCGACACCGCCTCATGTCAAAGGGAAATGGGTCAAGGTCCCAGTCTGTTTTATGTCACCGTGTCTCGGCCTCTTGTGCCGCTGGCCTGTGTCTTTTGTCACCTGGACTTACCGCCGGGGCCAATGAATGTCCCCGAGCTCTTAACAGGTCTCACACGGTAATCCTTTTAATACCCGGCTACTTTTGATGAGCATTCTGAAAAGTTTCTCAAGGCCGAATGGATGTATTTCAAAGAGACAAAAGGAAACCGGAGCCAGTTGCCACCTCTCTCCGTTTGGCATACAGTTACACCTCATAACACACGGGCACATTCAGAGCAGAAAATAACTACACCCTGTGGGAACAATAAAACACAACTAATCACTTATAATGTAACATGGTCGTTATTGTGTTTGTAAGGTGTTTGCGAGATCGAGCATGGGAATGATCGAGCGAGGAGAACACCTCAAGGGTGACCTCATCTTGCCTGTCACCCTGTTTCTGCCAAAAAACGTTCACTCTGTGCCCTCCACATTCGGCCAAAAGGTGAAATTGGAACAAAAACTGTTACTTCGCCTCAAAGAAAGTTATTGTTGATCATGTTTCAAAGTTGTTGTTGGAGTGTCTCCTCCTCACTTAGCAAATTTACAGATATCCAGCTGCAATCTGAGATGTTCATGAATAAAAACGTCAAGATTTGTACCTGTTGTATAATGCTTCTGTTATTTGACCCAGCAAATCAGAGTGATGGGAGGAACTTTGAGTTACACAAGTGCTTTTCTTTGCTGTTTTAAACAAAAAGAAGGAAAAGGTCAGTGAGAAGAAATTGGCTTACTCCTTTGATTTAAAGCGCTGAATAAGCTCCCATTCAGCTACATTAAATCAGTCAACTTTAATACCCTTCTTTAAGCAGGAGCCAAGCACTGTATTTCAATCTGAGTAACTGATTTTCAAAGGTTTGGTCATAAAGAAAAAGAGGGGTCACAAATATCTGCTGGCAGCCGAGCTTAAGAATGTCACCCATGCAAACACACACACACACACACACAGATGTGCAGGGTCGAGGAGGCTGGGGACACAGCAGGGTGCGGAGGATTAAAACAGATCAAAACAAAGTTAATAACTGCTAATGAGAGCCCGGGGCTCCCTGGGGACTCAGTCCCAGTTTACCTTTCATTCTTCTTCCAAAATCCAAACACTCCTCTCTGCTCAGGCTTTTGTTTCACTGTCTCGCCCAATCTCCACTCACATGTAGGAGCTTTGCCTGTGCAGAGAAGCAAAACGTGAGTGTGTGAGGCGGCGCGGCTTTGAAGTTTAAAGGTCCAGTGTGCGAGATCTTGGGGGATTTAGTGGCATCTAGAGGTGAGGATTGCAGATTGCAACCAGCTGAAACTTTTCCACATTATAATTCCTTCTGTGTGTTTGTTGTTCAGAGGATTTTTACAGGAAGACAAATTATCCACCTCCTTTCCAAAAGAAATGGACCAAGTGATTATACCTAATAAAATCACTGAGTAAAGCAGTTTCACCTTACAAATCGGTGTTTTGCTTATGCTGTTTGGCTCGTCTCTTCTCTCAAATCATGATTTTCAAACATGAATGTGTCCTCTCTCTCTGCAGTGCCGATCTATGTGCCGTTCCTGATCGTGGGCTCGGTGTTTGTGGCGTTCATCCTGGTGGGCTCTGTGGTCGCAGTGTGCTGCTGCCGCTGCCTTCGCCCCAAACAGGAACTGTCATCAGGAGGTGCGTCAGGAGGAGGAGCTGGCAGTGGTCGCCTCTTGGAAACCATCCCCATGATGGCCAGTGTGGGGACCTCCAGAGGCTCATCGTCCCGCCAGTCCAGCACTGCCACCTCGTCCAGCTCCTCCGCTCCGCCTGCCGCACCTCGCCCCGCTCCCCCTCCTCTCATGCGGGCTCAGGCCTCCTGCTGCCTGCCCCCTGACGCCAGCGTCTTCGTCAACATGCCCACTAACTTCTCTGTACTCAACTGCCAGCAGGCCACACAAATCATGCCCCACCAGGGACAGTTTCTGCACCCCCAGTACATCGGCTACGCCGCCCACCCTGTGTCCCCGGCGACAGCCTTCCTGGACCCCACTCAGGGAGGATACAGACCCCTCCAGTCCCCCTGCCCTCCTCCCACTGCTGGGTCCAGTGTCACCAGTGACCAGAAATTCCCAGCAGTGACTGTGTGATGAGGGGCCGACCTGCAGACCACTCTGCCACTTTGTTGTGAGGTTTAACCTGTGAGGGCCGCGCCAGAGACCTTTAGGGGACGCTGCCAGAGTGGAAAAAGAAAAGCAGGGAGTCAGACTCACATGAAGGACTCATAAAGCCGCTGCTGGCTGAGGGCCTGCCTGCTATTGTGTGTGCTGTGTGTCTGTTTAGTGTGTCATATGATCTCTTGGCGAGTTGGAATGAGCTAAGCTCAGCCTGTGATGGATGCATAAACAATTTTCAGTCTTGATGCAAAAACAAAACTGCATATAGGAGAGTTACACAGCCCAGATGGGTGATTGTGCACCACCCGCTGCAGCAGCCTGCAGCTCAAATAAAGACCATGCATGTGTTTGTGTTTGCATATATGTGTACGTGAGAGTGAGAAAAAGATTTGTTGGCTCATGTGTGCTCGGGTGAGTGATGACTGGATGATTTATAGCAGTGAAATGTATGAAAAGTGGATATTCAAGCAAAAAAAAATATTATGACCACATGCTGTGTTTATGCCATGTGCACATCTGCACTTGTGAATGGTTGCGAGTGGTTTATACAGTACAGTTTGTTTGTGTTGAAAGTGTGAGGAGAGAAAGCATGTGAAAAGATGTTTGTACTGTACGTGTGTGAGTTAGTGTGAAGTGTGGAGGGATGTGGTCGCATGAGTAACTGTGAGTGAACTGTGTGTAATGGGAAATGCAGGTGGTGTAATGTGAAAGGCAGTCGCAATCTCCCTGTAGACCATTTAAACTCTAATGAAGTGAACACAGGACATAGACTGTGACGCTCCACCCTTCTATACAAACCCAACTGCCACCCAAAAAGAAAAAAAAACACAAAAAAACTCCAACTGAAGGAGCGGAAACACACACAGACCCCAAAAAATTAAAATATTCACGCACGGCTGGCAGTTAATGTCCCTGAGAAGTGTGAGAGGCCGATGCAGAGTTAATTATACAGCGAAAACTGCCCCCCTTCACTCCTCTCCTGTGAGAGGTGTGTGTGCATGTGTGTATTTAACACCAGCACAGTTCAGTGCGTTAGCTGAGTTCATGGGCAGCTTTGACTCATTATTTCCCACTTAAAACCAGCACAGAAATGGCGGTTATTGCTTGTTAACCTAAATAACACTGAGTCAAAGTTGCATTTCTTTCTGTTGTGCAGCTGGTAACTCAGTAACATGCAACCTGAGGAATGTGCTGCTCCACTGAGCGTGCAGCCAAAGACGTCCCAAAGTACTGAAACTGTTCGCGTACCTCATCTGTACTCTGAGCACAATGTCTGTAAGATACAGTCGGCAGCTTGTGTGTGGCAAAATGAGAGAAATGATGTATGTAAACTGGTCCAGTTTGATGCAGAAGTGACATTTTTCATGTGAAATTTTAAAAATAAACAACTTTTAAAGAGAAATCTGTTGCTCATAGCGAATGTGTTTCAGCTTCTATTACTGAGATTTATATTTACTCAGACATGGCTTAATTAATCCACTGAAACTTGGGCAAACTGGCTTGATTTCTGTCAAAAACACAAGAAATTACAAGTTATGAGTTACAATAAAATGACCTGAAATGTATTCAAAAAAGAAAAAAGTAAAAAACTAACTAATACATTTAGATACAGTATATAGATACAAGTTATAAGTTAGAATAAAATCACCTGAAATTTACCAAAACAAGGTCAAAAAGTAAGATATATAGATATGTTTTTAAAAGAAATCAAACAATTTTTCCCAGGTTTTAAGGGTTTAAATGTATGTGAAAGGCATCCCCACGCAGCACAAGAACAAGCAACAAATCTGTGAGGTGAATGAGTTTCTGAACAAAGAACTGTCTCACATCCTTAATCCCCTTGAAACACAAACACACTCACGGTTAAGCTATTAGAAATCCTAATTACACACCTTCACAGACAGCTCTGCCACCCACAGTGGACACACCAAGTACCCGTGTCGTCACAGAGAGACAATAAACCACAACAATGGGAAAACTATGACGGTGTTGAGGTGCACTTTTGGCAAGTTCCTCCAGAAACTACAGTAATGTGGAAAGCGGAGCGGGTCGTTGGGTTGCGGAGTCACTGGGGAGGAGTTGAAAAGCTTAAATGGTTCTCTGGCTCCTGCGCGGCCGCAGCCCGATGGATTCTCCATACTGGAGCAGCTGTAGTCGGTTTGGGCTGGGTCACATCCAGGAAGGTGGGTGGGAAAGGGGGCTCCAGTTGGACTCCAATGTCCAGAGACTGGGGGGGGTGTATTAATCGTTTAATGGTCTGTCTACACTGACTCTCTTGAGCTTTAAGAGGGAGCGTGGGAGAGGTTTGATTCTGTTAGTGTATGAAATCATATGAATCTCATGTATAAATCAAGCGTTTTTGATCCATTTTAAGCACACAATGTAAATCCAACTCTTCTTACTGTCCTGTCATGGTGTCCTTAGGTGTCAGACACTTAAATTTAATGTTTTTAAAGACCGTTTTAAAGATAATTTTTAGCCAAATTTAAGACAAGTTTTGGAAAAATTATCTTTTTCTTATTCAAGCATTGCAGGTGAGTGCAAAGGTGAGTAGTACATGTGATCCCATGCAGAGGTAGATTTTTTATCAGACCTCCTGAACTAAGACAAAGTCATGACCAAGACCAGAGTGCATCGACACTGAAACAAGACCAAGTCAAGACTGGACCCGACCACTTTGAGTCCCATACTTCATGACACGCTTACCAGAAAATGTGGAACTTGCAAACCTTGGACACTGGTCAGACTGATCTGCAAGATCCACATTCTTGTAAAAATATCCACAGAAAACAATTTAAGATTCCACTTCATGTATCTCTTTGCATGTATACCGTACACTGTGTACAGCGTGTAAGTGTACCATAGGAAATGTCTTCATAGAATAATCAAAAGGCATCGCAGAGGGAATTTAACGGGTGGGAATTTTCCTGTTTTCTATGAGCGAACAATATAAACAAGCAATAAGGAGCTGAAATCAGCTTCGCCATCTTCATTCAACACCCACAGGAAATTTAATGATATCCCTGCAGTTGTTGTCTTGATTAGACTTAAAATCCAGATCCTTCTTTGTCTGGAATCAAAATAAGACCAAGTAAAAATGTGATGGAGAGCGAGAGGAGACCTTCAAAAAATAAGACCGATCTCGAGTGCCACAACACCAGGTTTTAGGAAGAAATACAGTCGAGTGAGTGAGGATAATCTACATTTTATCTGCAGGCTAGTGCAAGTATAACATTAATGACACATTAGGTTCAGAGGTTTAAAGATTTGTCACAAAGGAAATGTGGAATTTCACATAGAAGAGCTTGACTCATTCTGGCAAAAAGAAATTAAATATGGGTGAATAAAATTTCATAAAATGTTTGTATCAATTAAGACCTCACCAATTCAAATAAAAAAAACATTCAATTACTTTTAAGGCCTAATATTTATTTAAAAAATCCAGATTTTGAGACTTTTTAAGGACTTGCAGACACCCTGTCTGTCGCCAGTTTGATTTAACCCTTTGAAATGCAAGAAATTTGTAAATGGAGAAAAAATCTAGAAGAAAATGTCCCTAAAACTGCAGCTCTAATGATTATAATTATGTATTTTATTTTATTTCACTTTATTTTAGTTTGCACTTGTTGCCCAGGTCTTTTTTCTTGTTTGTTTTCACTTTTTACTTTTTTTTCTCTATTTTTGTTATTTTTCAGGTATTTTTTTTGTAACTTTGTACTTTTTTCTTTCTATTTTTTGAGCAATTTCTTATGAAAGTGTTCATTGCATTTTTAAATGTTTTTGAATGAAATCAAGCTAATTTACTCAGGTTTTAAAGGGTTAAAAAGCCCACTTGAGTCCATGAGTAGAGACAGCTTACAGTCAAGAGACAGAGACATTTAGTCAGGCCATGGATTGATTAGATTTAATGATTAGGACTGGGATGGATAGCCCCCCTCTCTCCCACCCTTTCAGTCTTGCATTCCTGAAACAGAGTGTCCTCAGCACGGAGCACACACACACACACACACACACACACACACACACACACACACACTCAATGGACTCTACATTCAAACAAATCCCAGAGCCAGAAAAACACATGATCCAGGCGAGCGTCTCAATCAGATCGCCTCTGTTTGGATGCCTATTAGCACTAGTTCAAGTAAAGTATTCCCTCTAAGACATGTCTCCACATGAGTACAAAAACAGGCATTAATGAAAAAAATAAACATACATATTAATGTCCACTTTAATAATAATAAAAAAGGGAGAAAAAAAAAAGAACGGTCCAGTAAAGAATGGAAATCCAACAAAGAAGGAAGCTCTAATGCCGGACTCGCTGCTTCCATGTCAGCTGAGGATGCTTAACAGCCAGCGTGAGGAATCACAGGAGTGGTCGGAAACAAAGTGGATGTTTAAAAACTGGCCAAGACAAGGAGATGTGCTCGAGGAGGGGAGACGTGGAGGCTGCAGAGCGGCTAGGAGATGGTAAGATAAGACGGAAGAAATGAAGGAAAGATAAGCATGAGGACGTCCCAGTAGGGTAGGAGGGGTTGCAGCAGGGTGGTGGTCTGGTTTGGCATGAGCGTTCTGCCTCAGTGGCATCTCTGTGGTGTTTGGCAGTGAGGCTTGGTGCTGTGATGGGACACGGGGGGGGGGGGGGGGGCTGTAGCTGGGGTTCAGAGCTGTGGCAGTCCTCGGTCTTTGCTTCCCTCCCTCCCTCTTTAAGGAATTCTTCAGTGCATGTGTTTATTTTGACATCCCCTCCTGCATCAGCGTGTGATGACAGACGAACTGAACCCACCTCACGACAAAGATGAGAGAGAACCATGGAAGCAAACACACGCCGGCCGATACACATGCACACAAACACAGGAGCGCCAATGCGTGCAGACGTACATGCACAGGCAGATACAGACGCACGGGAATGCACACACACACGCACACACACACACACACACACACACACACACACACACACACACACACAGATAAACACACAGTGGCATGAAGCAAACCCAGTCTGTGGGGTATACACATATGAGTTGCAGTCTCTGAGTTTGACTTGTCATGTCTGTGCGTGGATATGATTGCTCATGCCTGTGCAGCTTGAAGAATGGTTTATCCCATAAACTCAGCCTGGTCCCTTCTCTCAAGTCAGTCCTCTATGTGCCAGCGACGGCCTCCACGCCTGACCGTGACCCTCCACACCTGGTGAGGAGCCAGGTCATAGTTCCAGTAAGGCCACAGCAGGGGTCGGTCACCCGGCGTGAGGGTGTCACATGAGTCTTTCTCTGCTGTCGCCTTGATAACCATTGCTACGGTGAGCCGAAGCCTTGGTCAGGGGCGGGGCTAGAGGCTGGGGCGCTGGCGGGTGGTGTCGTAGGAGCGCACTACCTGGGATTGGGACACCACGCCATGCTCCTCTTGAGAAAAGGCATAGCCATCTGCAGAGAGAGACAGGAGGAGGAACATTTTAAAGGTGTTTCAAAATCTGGGGAGTGACGGGAAAAACAGACACACGTATGCTGCATTCAAGTGCAGTTCAAGAGCACTTTCCTTCAGCTTTTTGTGAGCAGGGAAATCACTGCCTCAGGTTTCACAAATGTGGTATTCATTACAGGACTATTTTCATGGATTGGCTTACTTTGAACAAATGGTTTCCATTTTTCTGGACACTCAGTGTATGAGTTTCTTGTCAAATTTAGTCAGAATACTGGGAATCCATTTATCAATCTGTTGTTTCTGGCCTATGTACGACAGAAACAAGGAACAGCATTGCTTTCTCTCTCTGTTTACTCTCTCGATGGTTTGCCAGATTTTCACCATTCATAAACACAGACGCAAACGAACTAATCAAACACACCAAACAAATCAGACTCAGTAAATATATAGAAAACACAGCTCAACACAGTGTTCTTCTCTTGGTCTACATCTTTAGGTCTGGGTCACACTAAAAGATTTTTACAATCTTTTCAGATGTTGAAAATGTGAGAGATGCCACACACAATGACATGTATTATAAATATAACAAGTTTGTTCCTATAGATGTTTCATTGCTATTCTGGTGATCTGGAAACAGCATTGGTCCCTTTTTACTTCCTGTCAGCTACTAAGGGACCTATAAATTATATCTATCTATCTATCTTACACACATTCCAACAGCAAATACAAAGGGACCCATGTAGAATATATATG
Organism: Plectropomus leopardus; assembly: GCF_008729295.1. Classification (NCBI taxonomy): domain Eukaryota; kingdom Metazoa; phylum Chordata; class Actinopteri; order Perciformes; family Serranidae; genus Plectropomus; species Plectropomus leopardus. The sequence continues at coordinate 10,490,865 of NC_056483.1, forward strand.
TTGTTTGAAACGGTCTATATATCTTGCTGATGATTGTTGGGACCAGTCATGAGTTTATATTACTGATTTATGCACTGATTGTGAAGCTAAATGTGTTTTAAAGACTTTATTTCATGCTATGAGAGGGACAGGCGAAAGACTGAGAGGCAGTTCTCTCCTTCAAGGCCTGAGCTGAAGCAGGACGTTAATAACGTTGTAGATTGTGTGTGTTTGGAAACTCACGTGACACAGTCTGCTGCACCGAGTTTGAGCGTCCTACGCTTGAAGGCGTTTTCCTAAAGACTCTTGTCAGCAGATGGGCACGTTCGTTTAGACTGCAGAGAAAGGAAGGACGGATCAGTTACTCCACAGCGACTGCACATAACCACTTAATAATTGGTAATTAAAGAGAGACTCTCCACTATTTACTCTACTGCACGACACCATGACAAGCTACTTGAAGTATTCCTTAAATTAGTGCAGATATTACTCAGTGTATTTGTCACTTTTAAGCTGTTATTTATGAGCAGAGGCTGGTTTAGCAGCTTTTTGAGACAAAATATAACGTGATAATCTTCACCTGTCCTTGAGCAAAACACTGAAGGACAGAATCCTAAAGTACATAACTCCTTCACAGATCAACATGAACAGATTAACAAGCAATGTCTGAAAACTAGACGTTGATATGAGGTGGAGTGGATACCGACTGCTTCTGACATGCAATGTAACCTAACAGAAAGTCATAAACTGGCTGCAGGGTAACAGGACATCCACAGCAAACTATTTCTCAGCCCCCCCCCTAACTCCTCTCTCCTCTCCTCTCCTCTCCGTCTCCCCCTTTCCAAGAAGAAGACTGGATCCTCTGTTCAGAGACCACACGCCGTCACGGCTCCTCTCCTCCTGTGACCAAAAATAACTAAGTCCTTTCCAGATATTGCACACAAATGCATGCATACACACACACACACACACACACACACACACACACACACACACACACACACACAACCCCACACACACACACACACACACACACACACAAACACACACACACACACACACACACACACACACACACACACACACACACACACACACACACACACACACACACACACACTTATTTAGTCCAATACCTCTCTCCACTCCATCATTACAGCCATTAAAGTCATTAGGCAGAAGCGTTGGATGCAAATGCGAGGACACCAGAATCAGCATTTGCCTCATCAGAAAGTGACTTTTTTCCCAATTTTATTTGAATAACTACATTTTCTGCATTTATCTGCCCATGGACAATAAAGAGGGGTTTCCCTGGCACTTGTGATGATCAGTGGAGTACTTATGGACGAGCGCCAGCCTACCCAAGGTTAACATTTGGATCAGGCAGTTAGGAAATTCCTAATACTGTATGTGACTGTTGGGAACCTTCACTAGAGTGTTTGTCAAAAAAAGAGAAAAAACTGAGAGGCTCTGAAGTTTGCTCAAGAAGATTGGGGCCAAAAAAAATGATGTCTGTTAGATAGATGACAGCGCTGAGTGAATGATAAAAGACTAAATGGTTACTGGACAAATAAGTAAAAGGCTCATGCATCAGTGCGACTCCAGTTGTCCTTCTATATGTTTCTTTCTGGCTAACCTCCGATTCAAACAGGCCCAAGGATGTGCTTCGTTTGAACTCTTCCCTCGAGACACTCCCGTACTCTACCTTCCCACCCTTTCCCATGCCCACCCCAGGACCTCCTCAGGAACTACAAACACAGATGTGCTCTTTTCCATTTTGCTCCACTGCCTCTCTGCACACCACTACTTCACTCCTCTCATTTTAAATGGAGAGGTCCCAAGGACCCAGTCCCGTTTTCCTGGGTTTAAAGCAGGGTCAGTCCAGGACGGGGCCCTGTGGAGGGGTCAGGAGCTGCATCGTGGTTACCCAACCTTGAAAACATACCTCAGACTTCTCCAGCTCTTTTCAAGGACCAAAGTGCTCTGAGAAAGTAGCTTTTTCTTAGTGAGTCACTCACATCTGACTCTTTATTCCAGCGAGTCATAATGGCATAATATCATACAACTTTTTGCAATTCTTTCTCGCAAACAATTTTGGAAAGGACTCAGACACTTTATTGAAATATAAGTATAAATACCAATGGGTAAAAATACTTTGTTAAAATTAAGTTATGCTCTTAGAAATATACTTTACTAAATGTAAGAAGTTTAGAGCGCTGCAGGCATGAGTCCTAAACCCCAGAAATGAGTTAACACATTTGCAACTTCAGTTCTCTCGTCTCGAAGTTTTTTGAATGGGTTTTCGGTTAGATGCCTGAAATAAAGTCCATGGTCCAAGGAAAGTACAAGTGCCTCAACATTGTACTTAAGTAAAAGTACTTTCCATCACTGCTTGCAAACAGTCAAACCTCTACAATCCTACAGTTAGTTCATACTGTATTTTTTAGACAAACGTCCCAAAAAACTAAACAATAAATGTCATTGCTTCTAACACAGTTCTAGTGACACCACACAGCTACATCACAGAGAGAACTACAGACAAATCCAGAGGACACACCAGGTCTGTACAGCAGTTCAAATTGGTCCACCTATGGAGCAATCCGCAGAGGAAGGAATGTAAAAATTGGACATAAGGAGATAAATTAAATGCAAAAATGACAACAGGATGAAGGGGAAGGAGTGATTAAAAGATAAACAGAGAGAGGCGTGAACCAAGTTTATGGAAAAGTAGCAAGGTCACTCCAAAGCAGCTTGCAGTGAGGCACACAGGTCATTTAAGGTCAAAGTTCACACAGTGGGACAGTGCAAACCCAGTAACTACCTCTGTGAGCATGTGACAGTCTGGCTCTACGGGACCTCAGCCTTGGCTTCGGCCCTGTGGACGGTGCCACCGGGGAGTTAAGGATGTCATAAATTTCCACACATACAGAAACATACACTCCATGGCCAGTTTATTAGGTACACCCATACAGCCTAATCCAACCCAACGCAGCAGCTCTGCCACATATTCTTCTTTTAAAAAGCATAGAATGACCAATTCTTGTTGATTGAGATGAAAAATGCCTTTTCAACTCTTCTAGATGATACCCCTGGTCATTGTGCACCTATTTAACAATATATGTAAAACAAATAGCAAAAAATCAATTTCTTTGTATTCATGTTTTCTTTATGTAAAATAATATATGACGTGCTTACGTAGGCAAGTACCAACAAATAATATGATGATCTTCACCCATCATTCATTCTGCAGCTTTTAGCAGTACAGATCTAAGATTAAGTTAGCAAGCTATTACAGCATGTTATGTCAGTGTGTTGTTATTTCTCCAAAATACTGTGGTTATGAGCTAGAATTTATACACTTTGAGTCGTGGTATCTGTGACAGTTCCAGATTATAATCCTCCTTCTGATCTAATGATGAGACAGGTGTCTGAGCCAGTAGTCAGCTGTAGCTCCGCTAAACTCTAAACCCCACCACTTTTAGCGGTCTGACCAAATCCAGGATAGATTTAAATCTCTTTAAATCTCTCTTGTAACTGTACACCCATCAAATATTCCATTTCATTGGGAAATACAGTAAAGAATTTAAAGACGTTAAATTTTCCCAAGATGTGTTGTGCTGTATGTTTATATCTGAGGTTGTAGTTTGCGGTGTTGTTGTAATGGGCTGCAAATATAAAACAATGTTTCTTCCCCCCCAAATGCTTGTTAATGGGTTGGGCAAATTAAAAAGGTGTTAAAAACACATCTGACTATAAAGTAATGCAATCGAGTTCAACAGCACTGCAAACTACAAACTCAGCACCAGAAAATTAGATGAATACCTCTCTGACAGTGTCAATCAAAACATATTATAAGTAACTTTGTAAGGGCAGAGTTTTTGGCTATGCTGTTGTTGAACTGCATGAAAGGTTAAAGGTGTACCTAATGAGGTGGCCTCTGACTATTTTACTGTTGCATCTGCAATGTGCACATGTACAAAGTGTAAATATAAATAATAATGGATTATTCTTAGATAAAATCATTCTAAAAAAATCATGAAATACATGAAAGAAAACTAAATAAATCAACAGAAATAATTAAAAAGAACTGATTGATGACACAAATTAAACTGGATATGAATGTAAGTGATGCTTTTTCACTTTTTCACTGTATATACCTGCGGCCACTGGCATCCCTAAGTACAGCTGCCCCTGGGTCTACGGCCCGAGCCTCCAGCTCCTGCACCTCCTCCAGAAGAGACTTCCTCACAGTGCGACGTGTGCTGCAAAGCAGAAAATAAGCTCATCAGACCCATGAAGGAAAGTTTGAGTGTTTTACTTTGCAGACACATGTGATTCATAATATAAAGTGTGCGTAAGTGTTGACATAGACTCAATATGGGTTATGTAAACGCCTCGGTAAAGTTAAATAGTCTCTGTATGGATTCCCCATGTATTTATATTAAATGTGTTCTACTTACGCGGTCCAAGCGAAGTCTTTGAGTAAACATGCAGTAGGCACCAGGACCAGGCCCAGCCAGAAGTGCCAGCACTGCATTACCTTGCCAGCCTAAAATGACAAAACACAGGCTCCATTTATTTCGCTCGTATATTAATTCAAATTGAGTATTAAGTCATTTTTCTCTGCAACGGGCACAGAGAAACACATGTGGAAAGGGAAAAGAGAAAAGTGGGACAAAGCACATTGAACACATTCAAATCAGCCACAGTTGAATAGCCCGAATGCCAGCCAAACATATTTAAGAGCTCTCTCACACCCAGTATCTACACCACAAACTGGATTTAACACAGTACTCCCAAAGCAGTGCTTCTATATGATGCTAAAGGAGAAAAATGCTACTGAGTAACCACAGATCCCCCCTACCTGTCTCTGCAGTCCAGCTGCAAACTGCCTCATCGACCTTTGACCCCCTCCTCAGTCTGTCTCTTGGGATTAATCATGCGTCTAACCACTGTCTCAATTTGTCTGTCTGTCTGTCTCCGCTGCTCCTTACTCCTACAGATTTCTTTCTCCTGTGGCTCCCTCCAATCTTTCTCTTTCACAACTCCCTTTTATTATTAGTGACTCTATCTTCTGCTGCTTGTCCTCGCCTGTTACTCTAAATCCCTCAATTTTCCCTTTATTACCCAATATCTCCCTTTACTTATCTGCAAGAGGTCTGTGGTGTTTCATAAGCCTTTGTCTCTAGGCGTGGATGTTTAAGTCAACAGTCACAAACACTTAATGTGCCATAACTTCTACTTCTTTTTTGCCCATATCTTGAGTTTCCTGTGTTTAGATCCAGAGATGTAGAGACAATATGTTTGCCAGAGGGAGAGGAAAAGGGGAAAATGAATCGGATGACCATTAGGAAATATCCTCTGCGGCAGCTGGAATCACGACCAAGCCACTGATGATCCAACACATATCTTCCTGTGTGGGACAAACCCCTACACACAGTTCATTTTTACAGCAATGGACACACATTATATCACATGATCTTCACATACACACTGAGGATGGAGGAATGCTAAACGATTTTCTCTGCTTTGTTATATCCATAGAAACAGACTGCTGGACTCTGCCACTTTACAGTCAACACAAATCACACATAGCTGGACACATTAATTCTCACATGCACAAACACAGTTATTCTGAGCAGAAATATACAGCTCTTTTCCATCCCCTGTCCCCCGTGGACAGATGGAAATATAGATAGTGGAAGCAGGGGAAATAAGAGAGGTAATAGGGTAGTTAGGGGGACGATGGAGGGTTGGGGGTGGTGGTGGCTGAGTGTCTCGAAACCATTCCCCAGTTAGACTGAGCAGCTGCAGAGATATTTGACCGCATTCCTGATTTCTGACACAAATTGAATTAATGGGCTGTGGGGAGTTTAGACGGCGCTATTCCCTTCCCCTCCCGAGACTCTCTACCCACTCAGTGGGGCACCTCACCTTACCCCCGAACTCTAAAATGAGTCTCTCAATCAAGGGGTCCCGGTGTCCACTCTCCCCCACTGGATCCTCATCACCAGGAGCAGCAGCCCACCCTCTTGAGTCAACACCTCCACAGTGGGCAGTAAAAAACGGGGGCTCGGGTGACACGCAGCAGGTGCAGGAAGCCTGGTGAGAGGGGCTGGCCCGGCATAAATCTCCCCTGGGGCTCCAGCAGTGCCGACGTGGAACACCCAAGAGGTGAGTCTTATAGGCGCCATGTATTGGCAACCAAGAACAAGGGAGGGGCAGGTGACGGAGGTTGCAGAAAAGAGATGTAGAGGGAAGGCCCCCCTATTACTGCATTGTGTGTGTGTTTATTTAGACTGATCTGTTCTTCTTGTTTTAACACTTGCTTGATTTGATCAAGATGCGCATAGAAAAAAATTGGGGCAGAAACTGGGAATATTAATGTTTAAAATTCAGTTTCTTTGATAAAATTGAAAAAAGGGGGTAGGATTTAATAGGTCACTTCCTCCTACTTCTTTTCAGACATGAAATACTTATGTTGTTTGCTGATTATGTCCAGTGGGCATTCTGGTGTTGTTTTTGTTATATTTTATTTTATTCTCCCATTTTATTTAGCGTGTTCAAAATAAAGATATATAAAGAAATTAATGTTTAGGGAGAGGAACTTGCCTGGCCCAGCATGTCAGGAGCGATGGGGATGGTGGGCCAGATGGCAGAGTAGACACCAAAGAAGACCATCCAGAGCGCCATGCTTCCCCAAACCGCCAAGTGGGAAAACTAAGAGAGAGACAGGAAGATGGAGGAGGGCAAATAAAAAAAGAAGGGAGATTAAGAGACAGAGAAGAAAGACAGCGTGAGGTCAAATAGTTTACATACAGCTCATCCGAATATACACAACCTTTCCCTCACTCATTCCCATATCTTGGGCCTGCTTTCTGTGATCTGCTGAAAGCGGACACTGTGTGAATTCCAGTGAGACCCTGCTTCATTACTGCCAGGCTGTTGTGTGGACAGCTGAACGGACAAAAGTGTCAGCGCCCCTCTGGCCATCCTGCCAATCTCTCTCTCTCCAACAGCAGAAAGACAAAACATGTCACCATCAAGGCTCGAGCGGCTGTTGTCCTGAAGTCTACATCCTTCCCTGCTGACTTTGTTCCAATACGATAAGTTTGAAACAAACACTGAGTTCTTACTTTCATTGAACTACTCTTTGTTCAGATACTCGTTTAAAACATCATTTTATAAACCCTTTTATGTGAAACTGCTCAAAACAAGGTCTTGAGATACATAATACATATACACATAACACATGATACATAATTCCCAGAAACAGACATTGCTGTTGAGTTTCCAATTGTATTTTTTGGCACTTTTGGATTTTTGGGTGAATTGTCCCTTTAATGTTACTTAGGTAAGGCCGTGGCAGTGAATAACTAGATTTTGGAAATGTGACTGTGTGTCACAATTATTAACCATTTAAAAGTAAGTTTACTGGTTTCCAGCAAGTTTTTAATTAATAGTGGCAATGTCAACGTATAAGCTGCCATGACATTGTGGTGCCGACTTTCTTGATGTTTATATGCAAAAGAACTTGTCCACAGAAAGTAGCAAAAAGTAGGGCTGGCAGTATACTCTGATATTTACATCAGTAGTCTCTATTTCATCTTTTGACAGTAGCCGTATGGATGAGTGTAAAAATATATTTCTCATGACTGGGATACAACATTCTTTGTAAGGAATGAGGACATCTGGGCTTGTAGTTAACTGTTAAATTAAATCTGTTTCGCTCCCGTTTCTGTATTTACTCTTCATCTAACAGATGTTTTCTGGTCTGTTTTTCTCCTCGGCTGAGCAGTAACAATGTCCATTCGATCCTTGACAGTTTGCAGTTACTTTGATTGACTTGAATATTTAGAAAGTTATTAATGTTTGGACATTTTTCAGAGTTTTTTTGCAAGTGGGTAAGTTTGAAATATTGAACAGAGGCGATGGAAAAAAATGCAGCCACAAGTGAGCTGGTGGGTGGTGTGAGCAACTGCAGTTGAAGAAACCTCAAACCTCCACCACAAGATCAAGGTACACCACATCTTTTCCCATGTCTTTCCTGAATACGAAGCATTGAGGCCAGGCTGGATGAAATCCTCACTGAGTGGGCCCCCTCCTCCTTTTTATTTATCAACGGTTGAGTAAAACACAGCACATGTGGTGTGGCGTAAGAGAGTGTGTTAATGTTCTTACCCTGGTCCAAGCGGTGGTCTCCATTCCAGCTTTCAGACATACTGTAACTACCACATACTACACACACACACACACACACACAGGGGAGAAAAGGGGCAAATAAAAAAACAGAGAAACAAGATTAGTTTGCTGGCAACTGTGGAGATAATAAACATTAATAGTCAACTCAACAATGTCTGTAAAAATATTCAGGACCCCCACAGCCCCCTGCAGACTACACACATTACAACACAACAAATAAACACCACTGACATTCACATGAGACTGCAGGGAGTAAAATGATAGCAAGAGTGTGAGATGGAGAGTTGAATAGAGAGAAGAGATGGATGAGTGTGGGGGGAGACAGACTGGCTAGACAAGAGGAGATTGACTGGAGACTCGAAACGGCTCTAAGGAAGCAGCACAGGACTGGAGTGTACACAAATACTGTGCATATGCAGAAAAAAACACAAATCAGCAATGCCAAAAGACACAGAAATAAAAAAAGACATATAAACACAGAAAATACAAGCAAGATGCTTACAGTGTAGACCATATTTCCAACAAACAGGTAGTCATTTCCCTGACCGTCATTGAACGGAGAGTCTGTGAGAAACACACACACACACACACCTCATGACAAAGTGTTAACATCCAGAATTTTGTTAATGACAACAACTTACTCAAGCATGTCACTTACCATGCTCTAACATTTTGAGCGGAAACCAAAAGAGAATAATTGAATGAATCAGTGCATTGATACAGTGTCCCCAAAACACCTGAAGTACAGAGAGACAGAAAGAGAGAGAGGGGAGAAAAGAGTGGGAAACAAGTCAGTGAAGACTAATGCCAAAGCATATATATGCCCTCGCACACATAAAAACGTACAAAAACAGCAATTCCTCACACTAACACACAACTTCCACTGTGTCCTTGCCATCAAAAGTGCCCTCCTGTACTGTACACATTAACACACACTCCCACACATACAGTAGGTAGGGTTGCTGGTGTACCCTCGAAAATGAAAGACTTCCTTATTCTGGCCCTATGAATCTCATTAGGGGTTGCCGTGGAAACATCCCAGTCTCCATGCCACTCTTGTTTACTCGCTGGCGTCCCAAACAAACAGCAGGCATCACTCGTCAATCCCGCAGACGAGCCACAAGGCAGGACAAGTCAAATGTAGATTGCTTAGCTTTGACTTGAGAGCAGCACATGGTGCATGTGTATGTGTGATTTGTGTGCGTGTGTGTTTGTGCATGCCGACTGTAAATGTGTGTGTGTGTGTGTGTGCATGTACTTTAGTGTTGAAGCCCTCGGCATTCTGGGTGATTCGGTAGAGCTGTGGGAAACGGAGCATGTTCTGCTGGCTGCACGGCCGGTCAAATATCCCCAGAGTGAACGGAGGCAGTGCAGTAAATATCTGCATCACACAGAAAATACACACACAGCCATTAACACACATAATGACAAAGTAGCTTGTGTACATATACACACTTTAACTAGCTTGACAATCAGTATTCGTATCAGCAATGGCAATCGAAGGCAAAATGTTTGAAAAGTGGGGAGCCTGAGGTCATCCGAGAAAAGTACACACAGCAGCCGCCAAAACACAGAAAACTCTCACACACAAACATTTCTGGCATTCAGATAGAGCAGTGATAAGAAGACAAAGTGAGAGTGATTGAGAGATAGGTTAAGAGTGAGAGACAGCGCTTAACGTTGTGAACATAGTGAAACAGGGAGTGAGTGAGAGTGGAGAAGTGGAAAAGAGTTTGTGAGGGCAGATACTCACCACGTTGTAGAGACCTATACACCAGCGCTCAAAAAGGATCTGGCCAGAGAACCCGTTCACAAAGGCGAACCAGAGCTAGGACACAAAGAGAAGGATGAGAGGGGATGAGAGGCACAAAAGCAGAGAGTAAATCTGCTTTAGGGAGGTACTGATAGTGGAAACAGCAGGGAGAGATGGCCAAATGTGTGCCCCTGCTTACAAAATTAAAATAACTTTAGTGCAACATTTTATTCTTTATAAAGCCTGATGAAACCAGACGTCCTGTACATGTTCTGTCAGTTCTCCTTTTCAAGAGTCAAGACTTTATTGTCATATCAACATGAATGACTGGAATTTGTCTTAGTGAGCTTTCTTAAACAAGGGCAGAGAAAGATTTAAACAGCAAAGCTACTCACTCATAAAGTACATAATACAATAAACAAAGTAAAAAACAGATCTATACCCATAACATAATCACTGAGCATAAAAACAAAATTAAGACATAAGAGCACCATAGATAAAAACACAAGTACCTGTAGGGAAATAAACAACATAAACCTGCCAATAGAAAAAGTGCCTCAACTGCACTGCAACAGAAACTTTAGTTTGTAACCTGTGGGTTTATATCACCCCAAATTTTGCTGTCAGAAATGAGCTTTTGACGAATGACATCTTTGTCCAAAATTGAATGATACTACACGATTACAGCAAGTTAGTAGAATGACTTTGGCATCGATTCTCAACCAACCTAGTTCCCATAGTTAAATTATCAGTCATCATCATAAGCTGCAACAAACAACAGAAGCGCTCAGATGAAGGTGAATGATTATGTGTTTTATGTCATTTTAAATCTGCTATGTTGTGTGTTTATCAACGTAAAAACCACACATTCAATTTTTTCAAATTAAATTTCTAATTTAAATGAAGAATGAAAAACACATAATAATACAGTAATGCCAAGTTGAATAGGATAGGGTAAAGTGGACTTTACTGCAGACTTTCAGTACATATAATTTGGTTTAATGAACATGCATTGTCACTTCCAATATTTTTACCATTTAAATCACTTTCAGCTACTTCAATGCTGAGATAATCTATTTGTATAAGGAAAAAATAGAGTTTCAGCTTCAATCTCAATCAAGTCTAGTTAAGTAGGTGTCAGCACACAAGTTAAGATAATTGCATCCACAGAATGTTATGTTCAGTGTGAGTTGGTGAAGGATGCTAAATGCTTGTCTTATGACAACCCACCATTATCTTATCTGACAAAACACGCCAGTTTCCTTGTTTTGGCATGTCTTCAGTTTTGGCTGATTAGCATAAGAGGGAAATTTTGCCATGTGGTTTGTGGACATGCGCTGTCATGCCTTCCTTTCAAGCGCTCCTATGACTGTTTGTTACTCTCAAATATGTTCAAGGAAGTTGCTAAATTGCTGTGATTGTTTTTGGAAATGGCTTTGTCACTGTACAGGGATATACAATTGTTGTTTAGCTGACGATGTATTAAACTGTGGCTATACACCGACTGTTACACTTTGACAGAGATCATCCATTGATTCTGGATGTCGGCTACATCATGACAGAGTGATTGATTTTAAAGTGTCTCTTTTTCCCTGCCACTAACACCACTACCATAGCAAATAAAGGTTTAGGGTTGTTGACTCCGAAATGAGGTATAAATCTTTCAGATCTTGACTTGATAATAGCTTCTAGATGAAATAATCTTTCCCTAAAACCCCTGACTGGATAAAAAAGCACAGTCTCCTGTTGATGTGTGATACCTTCAGTCTCAGCCCTTCTCGCCGCACACTTGTCCTCTAGAGCTTTTTCTCTCTCCATTTGTTTAGTAAGCTTCTTGAGTTCTTCTTGAAGGGCATCATTCGGAAACTGAAGAGTTTCACTTCATATTTTGGGTTTTCTCCGGGTGCTCTGGTTTCCTCCCACACTGCATAACTTTACTAATTTGTCAATTTCTTAATTAAAAAAACATAGACTAAATAATTGGAATTTTCATATTTTATTTTCAGTGTATCTATTTTGATATGTCTCTTCTTGACCATGTACTGTCAAAGGTTATCTTTAACATCTCAAAAACACACTTACATTATTTTATCATCCCAGCCCATAGAGACAAAGCCCAACATGTCATACCTCAAAAACCACACCCAGACACAGCAGTAGACTGACATTTAAAGGGTGAAAATACTGCCCCCCATTCGGTTGGACTGGTGGCTGGAAATTACAAATATCTCCTTTAAACACAAAAATGTCTGATAACGCAAAACGCTGCTGGTAGACAGGCAGGGTGTGATCTAGGAGCTGGCAACAGCGTTCATCAATACACTCTCCCCATACTGCGGTGACACAGACCTGATAGAAAATCTGCAACGTATCCCTTGATGTTGCAATGTTTATTCATGGGGAATCAAGGGAAACAAAACAAAAAAACAACAAAAACAAACAAACACAAAATAACTAAAAAGGCCAACAGAAAACTTGTTTTCAGCATTCTGACCTCTTCACTTTACTCCTTAAAGAAAAGAAGTAAGTAAAGATGGTATAAAGCAGTGAAGCTCATTGTGGACATCCTTTTAAGAAACACAAGAGCTATCAACAATACCACTGATGCGAGAAGCAAATGAGATGGTTGTCCCATTTGCTTGTAATATTCCCCCGCATAATGATTCTGGCAGTACTGTACTGATTCTATGTAAAACGCAAAATATGCTAGTAAAGTAGTTGCACTTCCTGGAGCTCAATTAAGTCTTCTGGCAAGACGTTTTAAATGCATTCCTCACGCAGGTCGTGGCTGGCTCTGAAACCACTTTCTGACTTTACAGAAGTTAATTTACTGAAAACATGGAGTCTAAATATGACTGGGGAAACCTTCATTAACGCCTTCATACACATACAGAGCAGACACACGCCGATCTGAGGGCAGATAGGGAACATGTTTGGGGCCACTGGTGGGAGTTGTGGTATTCTTGGGGCATACAGTGGAGCATACAGCCTAGGGGTGAGGTCAGATACACAAAAGCACACCCTCACACAACCACACCCATCCCCCTTATTCTGTCTCCACTAAGTGGACAGAGACAGTCTCTAACCTTTGGCCTAGACCGCCCTGCAGGGAGCCAATCATGTGAGATAATCATGGAAACACACACATATGAACAAACACACACACACACAGGGGCACAGAGTGGTGGTGTGAGCCGGACAGTGGGCTCTCATGAGGACCGGCACCTGCTGGCATCCTTAATGTGAGACAGTGGGGTGAGGAGGGTGAGGAGCACAGCTGACAAATACCCCTCATAACAGGCAGGCCAGGGCTGAAGTGTGTCCCTTCATCACACTCACACACACACATGCACACAAAGCTGTCGACCCTTGGAACCAAGGTCTCGTCACTGCTGATCTAAACACACATTTTTTCTATGCATGTGTGTGTGTGCAAAAGAGACAGAAAGCAGACACCAGAAGGGCACCTCGTCCATCACTGTCAGCCATGTCGACAAACAGCTGCAGAACGTCTCTGTTAATGTTACTGTGTGTGTGTTAAACCTCAGAGAGGGTGTGGCGGTGAAGCTCCTACCTCTATAATGTAGAGGACCACATTCTTATAGAAACAGTAGAGGATGCACTTGGTGACACGGTTGTAGCTCCACGCCCCGTGGACCAATAGCAGCTTCTCCAGGTAAGAGAACTGCCAATCAGGAAGAGAGAGAGAGATTTATTACTATAATTAGAAGAAAAAAAGTGTTTTAAAGAAAATTTGAGACAGAAAGGGAACAGAGAGAACATTAAGAATGTGGCTGGGAGACAAGAAAGCTGTGGCAAGAGGAGGCCCGCTGATACAGATAAGCAGCGCAAGAAGCCCAGAGGCTACAAGATAAACCAAACAGTGAAAGTGACAGAATACGTTTAAGTGAGACACAAAAGACAAGACACCTCAGTAATTAGGAGAAGCTTTAGTTGCCATTATGGGCCTAACAGATAATTAATGGGAAGTAGGGTTGCAAATATCAAATATTGTTATTTTTTTAGCAAAAAATTATTTTAGTCTACAAAAAGTCACAAAGTAGTGAAAATGACAATTCCCCAAAGCCCATAGTGATATCTTCAAACAGCTTGTTTTGTCCGACCAACAGCGCAAAATCCAAGCGTATTTAATAACAATTATATGAGAGAAAAGCAGCAGTTCCTCTCCTGTGTGTCACCCATGCCAAAAAATCTTGGTTAAATAGTCAATGTATGTGAATTTCACATGTTTCTGGAGTATCTGTTTGAGCATTCTGACTAGAAACAAAATATGAGTATTGCTGGTTCCACTTTTCTTGTCTGCATGGCGTTAATGCATAGGCATTTGGTAAATTACTTTTCATTTTTTTTAGATTTACAATAAAAGAGTCATACAATTATGTCTTAGCATTTTTATGAAGAAAATGAATTAAAGAAATTTTAGTACTAATTAAGATCTTATTTTTAGATTAATAAATCTGAGCCCTGTCATGAGCTGTCTTGGCTGTATTTATCTAAACAATTGAGAAGCTAAAGGTAAAATATTTTTACAGTAATAAAATGATTGAAGATGAAACTGCCCTTAAAAAGAACAAAATCAAAAGAGAGAAAAAATGACTTTCTAATGCTGCTAAGAACAGATAAAATGTTATGTCTTTTCCTTGTGGGCTGTCTTTTATCCTATTATAACACACTTGTGATGAGCCATGTGTCTGCACTGATAATATGATACTTGAGTGGCCTCTATAAGAAATTTCTTCTTTCAGTTGTCCCCCCCTCCAGCGAGGTCAAAGATCAGACCAGCTGAAGGGTGAACAAGTAAGGATTCAGTGTCCTGCCTTAAGACATTTGAGCAGGGTGGACAACCAGGCATGAATCCATTATCTACGTTCATATAAAGCCTGTAACGTATCTGTATGACCCTAACCGAGCATGAATAATGTCTCCATGCTATGTCTGCATCCCACCTGTGCTATGGAGTAGTCAGATGAGTTGGTGGCCTGCATGCCCTCGTTGCCACTGATCCCCACTCCAACATGAGCCGTCTGAATCATGCCTACATCGTTGGCACCGTCACCTATCGCCAGCGTGATGGCCTTCACATGCTTCTTCACCATATCCACAATCTCAGACTTCTGCAACGGAGAGACTCTGAAACAACAGAGAAACAACGAAACTGAGAAACAGCAAGAAGAGAAACAGAGATTGTTGGTTCATGTAAGAAGTGTATACAGCTGTACCAGAGGTGGTAAGATAATATAATACTGAGAGAAAGAAAGAAATGCAATTAGAGATAAAAAGGAAAAACAAAGACACCAGAAAGTAGGAAAGAAGAATAAAACCTGAAATTTTATATTGGGGAAAAAATTGAAATGGAAAAAAAAGATGGATGAGAGGCTGGGAGAAACACACAAACACAAACACAAACACACACACACACACACACACACACACACACACACACGCGCGCGCACACACACACACACACACGCACGCACGCACACACGTGCCCTTCAGGGCTCTGTTAACTGCTCTTCACCAAGAATTAGGAAACAATGATTCACTGTTCTGCTAATAACACTCTGGTTAGCTCATGTTTGATGTGTTTATATGTGTGTGTGTGTGCACGTGGTTACAGCGGTGTGTGTTGTACATTTGAGTGCACCTCAGAGCATGTGTGTGTGTGTGTGTGTGTGTGTGTGTGTGTGTGTGTGTGTGTGAGAAAGTGTGTGTGTGTTCACGGAGCCTCCAGTGGTACTCCACCCTCTTGACCTGTATCACTGATCCTCCTGTCCATAACCGGTTCTGTCTCTTCATTGACAATGAAGGATCCAGGGAGGCTCGATTACAGACGTTTCCCTCGCGGCCACTGAGAGACGATAGCGATGTGTTATGGTGCATTTACTGAAGTACCTTGGACATTTTTTCATTTTATGGTGCCATGTGTTACACCTGCGGACAAATGAGAAAACAGCATCCGACCGATGCCCTCTGTTGTGGTGGCTTTCTGTTTGGCTTTACCAAAGAGGTTTTAAAAGTGGTTTTTCCTCCACCATCTGCCTTGGATGAATTTGTGAGAACTGGAGCTCTTGGTCATATCACCTGGTCTTTCTCAGCAGAGGGAGTTTGCCCAGCTGTTACTGAAATTTAGTAACTCAGAGTTTATGAGTTGTCTGGGCACAGTTCATAACATGGAAGTGGCTAAGCTGGCAGCTAGCAGCTAACAGTGCTCACTCGATACACAGCTCTAAACAATGGCAACAGTACTGACTGTGCTAATAGTGTTAATCAGAGGGGAACAAGTGCATGAGCACTATGTTTCTACGACACTGCTGTCCTGATATCAGTGTATCTGTAACTTCTGTATGAGTGCAGTGTAAAGCAATGAGCTAGCCAGTGGAATACACACACCTACATGCATTTGAATACTTATTTGTATATTTAAAAGTTCAGTTGTATAGTTAAAAGTTCAGTTTTGAATAATGGTTTTTCTATTTTGTCTTCATGTCTGCTTTCAAAACATGCGTTCCGACTGCCTGTAATTCACATTTGCACCACTTAAGTGAGTCTTGTTCCTAGTACCTGTAACCTACACTGTGAAAAATTCATGTACAAAGGAAGAGACATGGGAGAAAACTGATACTGAGACTGGGATTCAACATGTATAACAAAGCAAGCTATACTTCCCCCAGTGCAGTACTTGCAACTGTAGTTGCTATATGAGACAAACACTTTTTATAGTACCTTGAGATAGGATATTTGTGTTTACTATCACATTTTGCCACAAATTCATACATGTGAAAGTACAGTAGACCAGCTCTCTTATGGGCTGCATTACAAGAGATAAACCAAATCCAGATATTAAATATTTACATTACACTTCCCTGATTATAGTCATTACCTGATCCTCAGTAATGTATGAGGTGATGGTAATTTGAGTATCAACACTGGGCTATTGTGTAGACAATGCTTCAAAATGTTCCTAGAAAGGGGTGGTGGGGGGACTTCCACAACGACTGTTTCTGTGTGTGTCATACAGCTCTAACTCTTCCATCAAATTCCCACCTTGTTCGTCAGTGCCAAGATAATGATATTACAAAATCTAATTATGTGCAGCTGCATGAGCCATCATATGCAAACAGCGTGCAGCAAGATGCTTTGATAAAGGTGCGACGAAATGAAATTATGAGCAGATGTATGACCCCTTACACACACACACACACACACACACACACACACACACACACACACACACACACACACACACACACACACACACACACACACACACACACACACACACACACACGCGCGCGCGCGCGCGCGCTGGAGCCCAGAGGTCATAAAGAGGCTCTATCTTCTATGAATATGTAAGAAGGATCATGTCCCGGTCAGGCTGAAATCACAGAGTTGGGTGGTCTGCTTAGTATTCATACATAGGCGTGTGCAAAAACACACAAAATTTACGCACATGCACAAACACACAAAAACACACCTTGTGCCTCCCTCACCAAACACCACAGGGGAAAACCTCAGAGAGTCTTGGCCTCTGTAGTCGTTGCAGAAGGATGGGATCAACCTCTGCTCTTTGTTTTTCCTGATTCTGCGTCTGATGTGTGTGTGTGTGTGTGTCTGCCTGTGCGTATCTTGGCCTCTGACCACAAATCTCTCTCTATCTCCCTCTCTGTCTCACTCTACCTTTCCTCTAAACACTGCATACAGTGTCTGGAATTGTGTAAAGTGGCGTTGAGGAGATGAAAGGCTCCCGGTGCTCTTCACGGTGGAACTGAGCAGAAAATAAGCAGCCGCTAAGTCCTCCTATAAACAAACGCACAGTGAAGTCAGGAAGCCATGCGTACGAGTACACCCGACTCTGCCGCCCCTGAGACATGCACGCGCATGCACACATTCCCAAACTATGAAACATCACACACACATACAGTAGGAGATATTATCTCACAGATACCTCTGTAAAGCCAAAGCCACAGCTCATTATGTACAGGCGTCTTATTAACCGTATTGTGCCCTGTATGCATAAACACACACACACACACACACACACACACACACACACACACACACACACACACACACACACACACACACACACACACACACACACACACACACACACACACACACACACATACAAACAGGAATCATCCACAGCTTGCTCCCAACATGCAGGTCAGGACCTCCCAAGGCAGTGTGTGATGGTACTTTCTCCCTTCTTTTTTTTTTTTTTTTTTAAAGGAAGCTCTGGATAGTTTTCTTTCATCAGGCCTTTTATAATTATTCAAATTAAAAAACTGGAGTAACTCAACTCTTTGTTCGAATTGTTTTAAGGGATAACAGGCCCCTACTAACCTATAACACAAAATAAAAAAATATCTACCAGAATCAATACTTTTTTATCTGATTTCTTACTTTGAAGAATATTTTTTTTCTTTTGGAGCTGGATTTTCAAATGTTTATTATAGTCAAAACACAAGCAACTGTACAAGAACTAATTGGTCATATTCAATAAATATATGTTCTAAAACCGGCAAATCCAAAAAGTCAGTGTTTTTGATCAATGGATACATCTTTAGATGCATTGACAGGGTTTCTACAGAGGCAATTTTGCCAAAATGTTTACTTCAACATTAAACATGACTTTTTAAGTCTAGTTAACATGTTAGATGATATCCATTAAAGGTTTCAAATTTTACAAACTTTTTAGAGTGGCAACTCCAATTTTATGTGACACTTCCACACTGCTGCACAACCATGCCTTTATGTATGTAGCTCCATACATGTGGAATCTTCTATGGACTTAAAGCTGCACTTGTTGGCTCCTCTAGGCAGTTTTAAAGCACTGTTGCAGGACTTTTGTAAGTCATCTTCTATTTGCCACTGTCAGGGTGCATCTTATCCGATCTTTTAATTTTTTGTTTTTATGGTTCACTAATACCATTTATTCACATACTTTTTAGTCTTTTCTTTTTGTTACTTCATTTTGTGTTCTATATTGCTTCTCTTAGAATTGTACGCCTTGATTCTGTTTTTTGTTCTATGTTGTCTGTCTGTAACTTATGTTGCTATCTGTCTTGGGTAGGACACTCTTGAAAAAGAGATATTTCATTTCAAGAGGGTTTTTTTTCTGGTTAAATAAAGGTTAAATTAAGCTAAAAAACAACAAACAAACAAATGCAGCTAATCACCACAATGCTAGATTCGGTGTACCCTGATAAAGACCTTTCATGAACAAGTCATAATAAAGACTATGTTTTTAAAAGACCAAAACCATTCTATGCTCATTTGCACAAACTTGGCAACATTTTGACTGAAACCAGGAACCAACTATGAATCAGACCAGACATTTGATGCCAACTTTCAGTACTATACAGGTTTTCAGTATTTGGGTCCTATGCGCACATTTTTGGTCTGTATGAAAAAATTATTGATGTTCGATACAAAGCCCTAACCAAGGTAGCAAAAGAGATATGGAGCAAGGGGGGAGACGTGCACACAAAGAGCGATAGAGTGAAGGATAGAGGAAAGGAAGCTGGAGGCTGTTTGCAAGGCCTGTGAGACCAGAGTCCGGATATGGCCTGGATATGCAAGGGAGAGTCAATTACTTCCCTCCTGGCTGCAAATGCACATGCGCACACACACACGCACACGCACACACAAGTACGATCACACACACGAAAGATGAGTGGAAACTCTTTTGTTAAACATCACAGCTGGTGCTGAGTGGAACATGACCAAAAAAGGGAACATGCAGTAAACATCCTAGGAACAAAGTGCACTTTGTATGAATGGAAATGTATAATGGCAATGTCTGTGTCTGTGTATGTGTATTGGTGCCCATTCCTGGGGTGCCACCAGTCAGTGAGTCATGGCTTTGACATTTCCATGCAGCGTAGCATATTACATTACCCCTGCTGTGCAGCGGTGCAGGCTTTTATCAACCTTATTCATTAGCTGACCGTGGGCAACCGACAACCTTTACAAACACGCATGCACCCAGGTATACAGGCCCCTGCGCATGCACACACACAAACACACACACACACACACACACACACACTGAGTCTCTCTTTCTTTTTATTACGCACAAAACAGAACAAGGATTACCTGTAATAAGTGTATGGTGAGATTCAATGGTTCTTTTTGTTAAGTGTTTTTACCACAACAGTGCATTTTTTCTTTATAGGTGCCTACAGTTGCAGATTGGCTGACTTTATTAAA
Organism: Plectropomus leopardus; assembly: GCF_008729295.1. Classification (NCBI taxonomy): domain Eukaryota; kingdom Metazoa; phylum Chordata; class Actinopteri; order Perciformes; family Serranidae; genus Plectropomus; species Plectropomus leopardus. Next base: position 10,511,035 of record NC_056483.1, read on the forward strand.
AACACTTTAAGGAGTTAACCCTTTGAAACCTGAGCAAATTGGCTGGATTGACAGAAAATGAACAATGAAAGAAGAAATTAGCCAGAAATCAGCTATAAATTATTTAAAAAATACAAGAAAATTGCCTGAAAATTAGTTAAAAATGGAAAAACATGCTTAAAAATATATAATAATTTAGTAACATAATGTTAAAAAAATAAAATAAAATAATTAATAAAAAGCAGCACAAGAAAGCAGCACAAGAAAAGTTATGTAGCTCCAGGTTTCAAAGGGTTAAACCACAGTAACATTTACTTCCACCCACCTTCTTTTGCCAGCACTCAAAGCTCTTGGTAGTCATCAGGATTTATTTCAGAGATGATTTTAAACACGTCATTACAGATCACACCCTCACCTTTACCCTCAGAACGTCATGTCTGAGTAAAACAAAGGAAAGCCCAGTAACAAGATAACGGTGTCTTTGTCTTTTTGTACATAAGTATTTTAAGGCAAAAAGTTGGATATTGAACCCCAGTTGGGTACAGGTCAAAAAGCAGCCAAAAACAAGGGTTTGCTGAACAAAAACCTTGTACAAAACGCATTAAAGATACTTTTGGGAACGTTGAAATTTGTTTTTGTGGACAACCTCTTCTTTATCTTTGTACATAGGGGTTTTCCCACAACAGCACAATGATCCTGTGTATCTGTTAACGTTTTTTGAATACAGGATGCTTGACCTTTCTACAAATTAAAATACCAGACTTTGTCCAGATTTCAGGCTTATTTGTTTCAGGTTTATGGTCACAAGACGTTAACTTTAACCACGCTAACATTTTTTATGAGGCGCTTGTGTGTTTTTGTAGGATTTATCTTTCATTGCTCCCTTTTTTTTCAGTGCAGGATGAAATTTCATCATTGAAAACCGAGACAAATTGTCACATCCTTTTCATTATTAATCATTACATCAAATGCACCGTTAATAGTTTGATTGATAACGTCAAATCATTTTTAAGATTGAAGCACCAACAAAAAAAAGCACTGAATTTTTACATGTTTTCCCTTGTGAGTTCCAAACTTTTCTAGGCTTACCAGATGTGTGCAGATACCCCGTAATAAAATAAAAGTTTGCTTATGTACATGTATTTGTATGACGAATGAGTCTTCCTTACCGACAGCAGATGACAGCCTTGCAGGACAACGCCAAGTCAAGGAAGGCCTGGCGAAGGTCAAAGGACAGTGCATATTTCAGTGTCTGACCATCAATGATCAGCGCCAGCTCATTCTCCTTCCTCAGGGAGTCGCCCAGGGACGAACAGTGAGCTGTCAGAGTGGCGCGAGTAGCCTGCAAAGAGACAAAGACACAGAGAAGGGTGTTTGGGTTAGTCTTAAATCTTTAAAGGAGGATTAAGTAGATATTCTCCCTTTCACACCTACATTAGGCTCCAGAAACTGGTTATACAGTTTCACACATCATCAACATGATTTTACTGACAGGCTTGTATCTCCTCTACAGTTGGTTCGAGTCAACAACATACCTCAAACACATTAGTGCTCGTATGGAAATGCTGTTGGGTTGCTTGCTGAGTGAAAGCCTAACCTCTAACCCCGAACCTCATCACTGAATTACTGACAATCTTAAATCCTAATCTGCACCCTTACCAAACAAAACTCTAAATCTTAGCCTGGAAATTACTCTTTTTCTGGTGTGATCTTGGAAGCAGCCCTTTCAAGTGAGAGTATTTCCAGGTTTTATGCTTTTGTGGAGTTATTGTGGCCTAACAAGGTGGTGAAAATACAAATCACACATCAAAAACACACAGACAAATTTGCTGAAAGGTCAAAACCGTACACGGTAAATGGAAGACATATGCTCTTGGTTGAACGGGCTGCTTTCATCTGGGGGAAAGAATTTGCTTCTGTGTACAGTCAACAATTAAGAATGCCAATATAAAGTTCACAGTTGTTCTAGACATCATCACAACAAGCGGACGCTGCAACGTCGCAGAGGCTCGTTGAACCACGGCGTCTTATCTGATATCTTTACTTCAAAGGGAGAAAATACACTTAAGACACACAACCAGAGGAAAAAAATAGAACTGAATTTGATTTATGTCATGGTGGGGTAAAATGTATCATTCACTTTTAACAGCAAAGTGTGTGTGTGTGTGTGTGTGTGTGTGTGTGTGTGTGTGTGTGTGCGTGCGTAAATGCCAGCTTGCCTGCAGGGCAGTAGTTTGGGGGCAGTTTTGATGGAGCTCTTGATAATAGAGGAATAGGGATTAATAGAGAAAATAAACATCCCGCAGAGTTGTAATGAATTCCATGTGGAGGAACAGGCACGCCACAAGCTACCACTCAGGCCCACACACACACACACACACACACACACACACACACACACACACACACACACACACACACACACACACACACACACACACACACACACACACACACACACCTGAATTCTTCATTTCCACTGACTGAAATTATGATTTCCATGGGATCGCAATGTTATAAAGCGTTAAAATGCTTCAACATGCATCATCTCTGCCTTGTGTGGTCCATCTGTAATGTTCAGATGGGAAACAGAAGTTATGCTGATTATCAAATAGAAGGAAAAAATAAAAATGCGACTGTTAGCAATTCAATTATGAATCCTCATTAAAACATGTAAGAACAGTGAAAAATAGAGTTAACAGGATTTAACAGTTCTAGCTCTGACTTAATGTTTCTAAATGTTTTTGACACTGAGGAGAACACTATGAGAATTTGGGTTAAAGCTTATTAAAATCATTCCAACACTAATAGGCTGTCTTCAGGTATCAGACACTTACATTTAATATTTTTTAGGATAATCTTTAACCAAATTTAAGACTGGCTATTTGATAAATCTTTTTCTAATTCAAGCATTGCAAAAGTAAGGGTAAGTCGTACAGGTGAAGGTTTTATGTAGTCATATGGTTTTTAAAGTGAGTAGGGTGAATCTAATTTTAGCCAACAGGTAAATGAGTGCAAGTATAAATTAAAATATTAGGTTATATTAGGTTCAGCGGTAGGTGTTAAGACTTGTAACATCAGAAATGTGGATGCAGAAGAGCTTGACTCAATTTTACAAAAATAAAGATGGACATAAGAAATTACATATAATGTTTGTGGCAATGAATGACCTCATAAATTCAAATTTAATACAATGTCTTTTTGAGCCTAATATTCTTAAAACTAAATTGAATACATTTTAAGATGTTTTAAGGACCTGCAGACACCCTGACTAAGCAGATGTTTTATCAGTTAAGGGTTGTCCAATCCTGTAGCAAACAGCTCACTAACTGTCCCTCTAGGGACACTTTTGTTAGCTGTACACGTGGAAATCAGCTTATTCACATAATAAACACAGAATGACACAAAATGAAATGCCCCATAAGAGGAGCTGTTTGTGGAAACACGGGCAACACAACTAAGCACACAGCAATCAGGAACACAAGAACAAACTACACACACAAAAGTGCACAAACATTTGAAAATTTAGCAACGTTAAGAATCTACACTGTCTCTCACGGTGGGTTACTCATCGGACCTGAGAGAGTCCAGTGACCCGCAGAGAGATTACCCCTCTGTCCGCCAGTCAGGACACAACACAGCAAGCACAAACACGTGATCACTCTTCATGTATGTAATCATACAAACAATGTGCTCTCTCTTCTTCCTGCCAAATAGCGATGCACACATGCTCACAAGTGTCCCTCCTCTTCCAAAAAATTCCCTGCTCTTGTTTTTTCAGCCTGAGGCTCTGTGTGTGTTTTTCTTTGTATGCCGGAATTCCTGTTTGCATTCACCTTTTCCCCCAAACAGGGGAAAGGAAAACAAAAACATAATGAAAGGATTAAAAGAGATTACAGGTTGTCAGAGTCCCGAAACTCAAAGTGTCTATGTGTGTGTGTGTGGTGTGCATGTGTTTTTACAGAGGAGTGAAACACGTGTATGCATGTGTGTGTGTGTGTTTGCATGTAAGTGCATGGGGGTTGTGTGTATGTGTACATGTCCTGCATGTGTGAGAGATGAGAATCTGACAAAACCTCCTTTTCCCTGCTCGTCCTCACCTCATCACAGAGGAATGGACACGAAAAGCCTCAGCAGCATAATGCAAAGTAAACAGTGTGTAAGTGAAAAATGATTGTATAAAAACATGGCACATGACACATATTTGGGGCGGTGGGTGTTGATGCTTCACGTCTTACACAACTTTCTGCATGGGGCTTAATTCTCTGGAGTACTTTCAAACATGATATGAGGAGACAGCTTCAAATTCCTCTTTGGCTACAGTTACATGCACAGTTACAGTACAGTACAGTTCAGTTACACCAGTATGCCCCTTGTTATTCAGAATATACCAATATTCTGAATTTGTTGCAGGTCATTCAAACAGCATATTCCCTATAAATATTCCTAATTAGGGGGAAAAAAATGACTTTTTTGCGCATGAAAACAAACTCAATGTCTGTAGGAAAAATATTAGTATATTTGCCAATATTTAGGTGATTTTTTATAATAGTATATGGACCACATTATAAAGACACTAAAAGAGAGGGTCGCACACATGGGTTAATCCTCAAGCGAAATCCTCAATGCAAACAGTTCACCAGCCTATCAGTAAGGTGCTAATACAACACAGTGACTTGTCACAGCAGGTTCAGTCTAAGCTTTAGCGGCGGCTAAGATAACCCGGGATAATAACCAGGCTAAGTATGCAGGCAGCATTAAAGAGGAAAGATTAAAAAGGTAACTAAGGTACAAACACCAGTTAGCTCTTGAAGCTAACAGGCAGCCACCTACTAAAAGTACAGCAAGTCCAGACCTAACTGTATCCTCATGAGAAAGACCGGCGTCTTAACATGAAAAGAAACAGCTCACAAAAGGTCCACTATGATCTGTTAACACTTTCTCAAGAGAACAAACATGAGACCAAAGAAAAAGCTGTTACTATGTTACTTTCCTCTTTCTCACGCTAAATTACCCACTATTTCTGTTTGCTTCGTTCTTTGATTGCACCAGTTCCAATATGACAGATCTCATTAGAAAGAATTTTTATGTTCCAAAATAAATGTTTATTTTGTCATGTGCATCTGAGCTTGAAGAGGGCGGAAACACACACACACACACACACACACACACACACACACACACACACACACTTTGTAAACCATGTTCACAGGCCCTTCTGCATGGAATTTTATCAGGTTTATATTTGGATCACAAAATAGGAAGGGCATGGAGGCGGTTTGAGATATCACAGGTCACCCTCTCTCATTGCATACTTTACCATACAACGCTCTGACACACACACACTCACACACACACACACACATACATATATATATATATATAAATGCACACAGTGGGAATAGGGAAAGCCAAATGCTGATCCGTTCCAGCCAACCTCTTCATTCAAAAAGACCTTAATCACTAGTGCCATCATGACAAATGTATAGCCAGAGTATAAAATATACAAAAAAGCACTAAGCAAGATAAATGGGGAGAGGTACAAAGACAAAAGGGAACGACGAAGGATGTGGAGTGTGAAATAGACTCAGGGAAAAGGAAGAGAAAGAGAGAGAAAGGGAGAAAGAGAGAGAGGGTGAGAGAGCTGCGGAGTGAAAAGAAGGCGGAGAAAGACATGCTCATATCTGAAGTGCAGATTCTGTCACCACTGAGATTTAATATACCGTTTAATTATCAGACTGTGCATCTGTGCAAATACCTACATCCTTCCCTGCCCCAGCCAGAAACACAATCACACAATCACACACACACACACACACGCACACACACACACACCTGAGCAAAAAAAAAGTAGACACACGTGGCTTGATGTATAAAAAATGATTATAAATTAAAAAATGCCAGAACAATACAATAACATTTCGATCCCATGGAAATCCTAATTTCAGTCAGTGGAAATGAAGAATTCAGGTGTGTGTGTGTGTGTGTGTGTGTGTGTGTGTGCGTCTGTGCACATGAAGATGATTAATGAGCAGACGAGAGATGTTGTTTGTTTTAGGGTTGTACTGCGGGCAGCATGACGAGGAGAGGGGGATTGTGGGAAAGTTAGATGTAATGTATATTCAGAACTATCAAGCTGATCAGGATGACTATGTGCCACTGAATACGGGGTAAACAATGTGTGTGTGTGTGTGTGTATGTGTGTGTGTGTGTGTGTGAGGACAGAAATAAGAGGGCAAAAAGGAGACTTTACATATGCTTTTGTGTCCTTCAGCATTGACTAAACAGAAGGAGACAGGGCAAAGATTTGTGTCAGTCTGTGTGTGGCATGTGATCTGAAGGTGACAGATGGCGCTCGTCACAGCTTCAGCGGTCGCAAACCGTTTACCCAGGAGGCATTGCTCACAGGGTTTGTTTTGATGAGGAGGAGCACCAAAAGGGGATTGCATTACCGCTCACTCATCACCCTCACATGGCTCGGCCGCCTTCTTCACCCCCCTTTCTTTCTCTATCCAGATTGTCTGTCTCATACATGAAGTACAATAAACACTTCCCCTGCTTTATTCACAAACACACTCCTGCTGTTTCCACTAAGATAAACACACATATTTTGTTGCTTGTTCTGCGCTTCCTCTGACTTTACCTCTAACACAAGCAATAATTTTTCTGTGTAGTCGCTTCCTGTGCACAGAGAGGCTGCTGACAGATGAGGAGGTAGTAGTGTGAAGGAGACATGGAGCGGAGAATGGGCTTGGTCGGGATGGGAGCGACAGGGGGGCTTGCATCTGCCGCTAAGACTGGCAACTGCAAGATCCTTCACACAGATCAGCCGTCACACAACAGAAGAAAAAGGGCACGATAGAGAGAGTGAAAAGTTTTTTTCTGTTTTTTTTTTTATGGTGGCAAGAGGTCAACCCCAAGGTGAGATTTTGATAAGCAGCTTCTGCTTTTGCTCACATGCAGGTTACAAACAGGCCCGCAAGCATAAAGAAGCTGAGCCAGCGCAAAATATTTTAAGTGTGTGATAAGTGTTGCGCTGAAGACGGTGTTGCTTTCATCCATGCCGACAACCAGAGCTCTCTGAAGTCGTCCTGATTGACAAGCATGACTGTGACACCACGTGCACACACAGGCATGCTACATTCATACATGACAGAGAATGTTTCATCTCATACATCTATATGTCCAAATATAAATCTAGACGCAAATAGCAGGGGTCCTACACATAGTCATGGACAAAATTTCGAAACAAACATTTTTTAAAGAAAAAATAAAATCGCAGAAAACAAAAACAGAAAAAAAAGGAAAATTAAGGGAAAATCGCCTAAAAATTTGAAGGTTTCTAAAAATCTCACCAAATTCTTTTAAAAAGAAGAAAGAAAATCTGCAGTAAAATAAACACAAAATACAGCCATTTCAAGTTGTATCACTCTCTCCTAAAGCCAAATATGCTTAAAAAATTTATTATTATATTATTTATGCAAATTTTGCGCTACACTAATGTAATTTAACTTATTACACAAAACAAATGATGGCTTTGATTGATGATTTTTACTGTTTTCATGACTTTTCTAGGTCTGGAAAATGTTTTCCATGACCATGGGAATCCTGAAATAGAGTCATAAATATTTATTTTTTTGTATAAGGGGTGCTGTTTTTTAATTGTGTTTTCCAGCAGTAGTATGTCATGTTGTTTACTCTGTCTGTGTTTGCTGAGTTTTATTCACACCCACTTCAAAGTGCGTTACACAAGTCTCTGCAGCATACTGTAGATCATGAACTTGCCACATGAAAAATTCCCCTCATGACCTACGGTTAATGTTTCATGTCAGCCAGCTGTCCGTCTCAACTTTCCTGTCTCTTCCTGTGCCCTATAGAATTGTGTTAGTGCAACTATTTTACAAATGTAGCCCTTGAGTGATAATAACCCTGAGCTGGTACAAATGCAAAAGGTTCCTTTAGCAGGATGGATGTTTGCCATTTCTGTGTGGGACGGGCTTTCCAGCTGAAAGATGGATTCCCTGCTGCACCAAGTTGTTTTTAGTTGTTTCTCAATGGTGTGTATTAAACGGAAAGTCTTTGTCTGCATTTGGCATTACAAAATTCTGGATCTGCATCACAAAAAATTATACTATGAATAATTCTAGTCATAGAGAACATTATGTCAAGACAGAGAGAAAGCTTTTAGTTACTTTTTTTTGGTTCTAGTTTCCACTAGCTCTCAATTAAGTCCAACTAAAGAGGAAATTTATCTGGAAAAATCTGTAATTTCTAGATTTTTTTTCACTTCTTCTTTACACACCATTCGCACCAGTATTTTTTGTTTTAACTGGAAGTCCTGTCTTTAGACAGCACCTCTTAGCAACAGCCTAAATCCTTCACTGCTTCAGCACATCCTGCCTCATTACAAGTCATTCAGCTGTAGAGATTTCTAATGAAAGGGTTTAGAAAGTTTTCTGATGTGTAGGCACAAAAAATACTAACTTTATGATAACAAAAAGCTCTTGTCTTATGTGCTATCGGATCTGCCTACGTCTATGTTTAATCTCTGCTGAAGAATTTCCCAAGGAAGATAGGCATAACAATCTCTTTCTCTGCAATTAAAGCTTATAGACAAGAATTTCAAATATGCATAAGCAACAACAGCAAGGAAGAAAATGAAAGAAACAACTGTTCCTTAATGTTGTCACCTCTTAAAGCTGAATGTTTCATCCTTAGACCCAGACTTCATTGACCAGACTTTGAACTGTTTACTGGAAAAGTACAGTATGTGATCAAACGTGGAAGACGGGCTGCTAACGAAATCTTCCAAACCATGTTAAGAATGATCCACTTATGGTGCTAACTGTATTAGCTTTCACTTTCTTGTGCTAATTGCATAGGCGATTCTGAGGCTAAAGCACCCGTATCACCCTAGCATTAAATGTTCAGCCTGTCCAGCTCAGTTTACTCAGCGTCTAAGTGGCCTTGCACGCTGTCTGGCTTCTGACCAGCCAGACACCACTTTGATGCATAAGGGTATAAAATCACAGTTAATTCCTATAGAATACAGTGAAGCAAAATTTCTATAAGTGTGAAAGCGTGCAATTAAATCTGAAATCATGACCAACATTAACATCCTTTCACACAGGATTCAAGTTGGATGCAATGTAAACCCACATTGAGGTCTCTGCTGTCATGTTGATCATGCTATGGACTCATAAAATCCTCCTTTGGGTGTACAAACATTCGCTCACACACAAACACCCATAAGCAAAATACACACAAGCACACACACAGTTCCGACGCTTAAAGTTTATAAGGCATAATCTCCCCAGTCTCACATATAAACAAACTCTGTAAAAGTGAACACACTGTGATTGTGTGTGTATACGTGTCTGAGCGTAAGCACACATGTGGGAGTCAGGGAGTGTGTGAAAGAGAGACAGACACGGAGACACATGACAGCAATCAAGCCACTTAGGTTAACAGAAATCTGAAAGCAAAGAATACATAACTGGGATAGAAATCTAATATAGAGACCTTAGACTTCACTCTAAATAGTAACAGGAGCAAACATACAAGTGAACACATATACAGTCTATGTGCTGTGCTGGCATTTAGTGAGAAATAGGTTAGATAAAGACGCGCAAACAGTGTGATACTGCTCTGGGATCATTAAAAGCCAGGGAATGGATGTGAATGTTGTGAAATAAGGAGGAAAAGAAGTGATAGTTCCCTGCTTGTCTCTTTTCATCCCTTTCTCCAAAGGGACACCAGAGACTTTAATTGCCTGCACCTGTGAGCACACAAAGAGCCCCACCCACCAATCTGGCTGTGGACCACACCCTAGTTCCCACGGTAATCTGCTTAGGACGCCACCACATAACGCCCTCGCAACACACAAACAGTCATGACTGTACAAAATGCACACAAATGTGAATACTTGAGGAAGAGGAGGGTCTACTCACATCCAGAGAGTCCTCATTGACGATAATGAGGGACATGCCGTGTGTCACCAGACGACAGGAGTAACCTGAGAGACAGATAGTGGAAGGTAGAGAGCGGGGGATGGGAGGGAGATTAGATTTACTTAAACCCAAAACACAGGTGAAAACTGGTCTTGTGTAGATTTGCAAAATCCTGCTCCATTCTCTCACGCAGCTATCTGACTCCACTCTCCTCCATCAGCCTGCAGCCATCATATCTGTATTGTAGTCTGTTGTGCATCATTCAACTAAATCATGTAGCAATAAACACAGTAAAAATCCTAATTATTCAAATTACTTATACAAGTGTAGCGCACAGCTTGATCATATAAAAGTTTGTAAATAAAAGTTGTACAGTCAACTCTCAAAAGGGGTCCAAACTTCTACGTAAAATTTTGTTTTTATTTTTAGGTGTTTTCTCTTCCTCCACTACTGCAATGAAAAACCAAGCGCACAAATGTCATTGGTGTGCAACTTAAAACCCCTTTTTCCCTGCTTACACTGGCCACTGGCACACTTCACTTAGAGATTGGAGACATGTCTGGCATGTCACAGCCAACATAAGGCCAGCTATTATCCTAGCTGTGATTTAATAAACTCCACAATACATACAGTTTCCTCCGCTGCTGCACATAATGCTGCAGTGTGAAGGGCACATCCACACCACTGCTGGTTTTGTCTTCTTCACTGGCACATAACTTCACTAAGGATATGTTCAGACTACAAGCGAATCAGATTTGTTTCTTATATCAGATCTTTATGAGAGAGTCTGTGCTGTTATTTGCAAAACAAGTCAAGTCAAGTCAAACTTTATTTGTAGAGCACATTTAAAAACAATTACAGCTGAGCAAAGTGCTGAGCTGGCACAAAATAGAAAAAGAGATAACACACAGCAACAGGAAAAAGGAACCGAAGAAAAAGCAAACAATAGAGCAAATTGCAGCACAACAGGGAATATAGTCGATTTAAGGTGTCACGCTCTAATCAGAAGTACGGCAACGAAAAAGAGGTGGGTTTTCAGCAAGTTAACCAAATCAGATTTATGTGTCCAGACATCACCAACCTGTCTGCATGGGTTACTGCGGTAAAAACATAAACATCAGTAACTACGTAGCGGTGCTGGTGAAACAGTGTTCCAGCATGGAGGCATGAGAAATGGAGGCCCATCACTGCGCACTCTAACACTCATGCTGTCAAACTGCCGTGTTGTCCCCACAGCTCTCTGCTAATAGTACCACGCTCAGCACTTCCTTCTCTTTGGATTTATCACTATCATTGTGTGTCGTGTTGCGAGTGACACAGAAAGAACTTTGAAATCTAGACTGAGACGCATCTGTAGAAATCCCACTGGAATCGCATTTTAATCCACCTTTAAATTTGGTTCGGATTCGATTTGCAAAAATCGCACTTCACGTGTTGTTTTTGCTGTCCAGACTTTCTAAAATTCTGGATATGCCAAAAAGCAGATGTGGGCTAATCTAAAGGAACCCTCACTTTCCATCTGCTTGCAGCTTTTCTGTCCTTACTTTCCACTTAAACTTATATTTTGGCCATTGTGTGTATTTGAAATGTTTTCCCCTGTACCTATATTGATGGCAGTCTCCTGCTTGTCTCCAGTGAGGACCCAGATCTTGATGTCGGCCCGCATCAGAGTGGCGATGGTCTCTGGCACACCAGCCTGCAGACGATCCTCTATGGCTGTGGCACCCAACAGCAGTAAGTTCTGTTGGTGAAACAAAAAGAGTGTGAGAGTAAGATTTTAAAACTCAGTGAGAATGATCACATTTAGGCAACAAATTTAGCCAAACATCACCAGTTTGTACGTGAGTGCTCTTTATGTCAAGAGAACATCACCCATATCTGGTAAGAGGATGAGAATGAAGCCAGAAAGTTCAGTACAGTTGGTACAGCGGCTCATTTTAGACCTCTGTACCAACTCTGTGTCTTCGTGCCAAGAAGTAACCCATTACCTTTCCCCCCCTTGCTTTAATTTGTTCAGCATTTAAATGCATGTGTACCCTCATTAGACACACTCGGACGCACACACAAACACTCGCACAGACACACAAGTTAACACTACTGTGTTGTTGACTCCAGTTTTATGGGGCTTTTGGCAGGCTGGTGCAGGTAATTACCCTTGTGGTCTCCCAGTCTGAGCTCCCCTCCTCCGCCTGCTTCCTCTTTTTTTTCTTCTTCACTTACTTTTCTCACCTAGTCTCTCAACTCTAAATCCTTGGTTTTCCCACCTCTCTCTAAATCTCTTTGGAATATCCTCTGATCTGATATTTTTGTATTATTTTTTCCCCCCACCCCCCCAACAGAGACAGACAGACACACACAGACACAGACACAGACACACACACACAGTGCCATCTCTCTGGTCAACCAATACAAGATATGCAGATAATCCTTTCAGGAAGGAGTAGCATCTGTTCTTTACATTCTGTTAATAAACAAGGGAGGTGGTAAGTGTTGAAGAAGCATCAAATTTATTTAAGTGAAGGAAATCAGTGGAGCCACTCTGCCCCCTGCTGGCATACATAAAATGTGTGTGTGTGTGTGTGTGTGTGTGTGTGTGTGTGTGTGTGTGTGTGTGTGTGTGTGTGTGTGTGTGTGTGTGTGTGTGTGTGTGTGTGTGTGTGTGTGTGTGTGTGTGTGTGTGTGATAGAGTGCATCCATCAGGAAGAGTTTCAGGTCTCTGCTTTGACTTTAAGACATCGCTCACAAGTTTGGATACCAACAGTACAAATCACTACAGAGAAAGAGTTGGTGTGTTTACCTTTTCCAGTAGTTCATAACACTCCTCCAGTTTCTGAGCACGGTCTTTGAGCACAGTGCTGACACGATTGTATTCCTTCAGCCACTCCTGGTAGGCGCCTTCCTCCAGGTCCACATAGGCAAAACACAGAGTCCTCAGTCCTGGATGGGAGGAGATAAGATGATCAATCATTGAGATCATGCAGAATAGATTATGTCTCTAACTGGGAGTGAGTCGTCCAATGTTTTCCATTGTAGTGTTGAGAGGCAGATAAAATGGAGGAAACTCAGAAAGATGTTTCTGCTGGAATTTAAGCCTCAGCCACAGGTGGGATCCAATAATGTCAAGTCTGGACTAGTAGCCAACATTTTAGCCAAAGGATGCCAGAGTAAAGAGCAGAGTTTTCTTGACCGTTATAAGACTTGGATGCAGCCCCTACGCTTTTTTCTTCTTCTTTTTTTTCACTAGGCAAAATTAAAAAAAACAAAAACAAAACTATGCTGAGACACATTTTGCTGTCATTTCTGGTTGTCTGCTCTCTGTGTTGAAGTTCTGCACTGGGCAGGGCTCAGCTCAACACTCTCACTTTTCTTTTTGTTTTATTTTTTAGGATTTTCAATATCTTTTTCCACATTTTCAATTCCAAAGCCTAAAGAATTAAGAATTAAATAATTAAAAGTTCATTGCTTTTTGAGATAGTTTACTATTATTATTATGCTATTATATTTACCATACATAACATAATTTAGTGATTTTTTTCTAGGATAATAAACTGTCCAATAAAAATAAAAGTAGTTGTCGTGACAGGCCTAGTCTTGACCCTTCTAAAACTTCTTGTAAACTCAGATCAGTCTCAAGACAAGGCTAAAAATACTATTACAGAGCAAGAAAAAATTAAGTCAGTGTAAAAGAACTAATGCAGTAATAGAAACAGATCAGTGAGGAAGTCATCGCAAAGATAATTGGATGTCCAGTGCAAAGAACAATTGTAAACAAAGAGAAACTCAGCTATGGCTTTCTCCTCTTCTCTCGTTATCTTTGTTACCTTCAGTAGCAAACTGCTCCAGATGAGCAACAGTTAATTCTTTGTACTGGGACGCCTCCGTCAAACGCTCAAAAATGACATTATCCTGCAAAACAACAAAATAGCATTAACGACAAATATCAGGAGATATTTGGAGTGCTGAAATACAGATGTAATGAGATAAACATACAGCTCCTTTGCAGTACAGCCGTAGTCGCCCGTGGGGGGTTCTGACCACCACAGACATGCGTTTGCGGTTACTGTGAAGGAAGCAGAGGGCTTAGTTTCAAAACACACAACAGTCTTATATTACAGAGTTATTTACTGAGTGAGAGGAACATTTATAGGAGTGTTACCTGGAAAACTCAAGCACATTCAGTAGCTCATAACTCATCTCCTTCCCTCTCTGAAACAAACAAAATGTCAGCTCACAGCTTTGCAAAAAGCAGCTGTTTATGCAGTAAAACACTCAGATACACACTCACAGCTTCAATTATGACTGAATGCGGGGTTCTTGCAGTGAAGACAAAGCCGAGCCCTTTGGCCCCTTTGACCAGTGCTCCTTCATCTGGCGAGGAGGCCTGGTAAATGATCTGGTTTTCCTCTCTCTCTGGGACCACCGTGTGGCACACTGCCATCATTGTCAGGAACTCACAGATCTGAGGTGATGTAGGCTGAACAGAGAAGACATTAACAACATCCTTTGGTCATTTTTTAGCAGAAAAGCTTTGCTTAAAATTTTTTTTTTTATTTAAAAATAAATATGAGAAAAGCTTTAGAGATACCTACATGGTTTTCAATGTTCTGGATGAGAGTTGGGTCGTCAAACTCTGTAGAGTTATTGCTGTTGGACGGCAGATTGCTGTGAGACAAAAAAATTACATTTATGTATATCTAACAGCGTAAACAAAAATACCAGCAGTGTGGCATGGAAAAAGTGGGGAAAGGGAAAATTTTAAAAAAGCAAACATAAAACAAATCATAAAATGGTTGGACCAGGGGATATCATTAGCAAACCCTGCCAGGAAAACTCTATTCTTCCCTATTTTTTAAAACCATTTCCCCCTGTGTCTTTCATTTGCATGCAGACTTGCAGACACACTATAAGATCCAACATTTGCTTTCTTTATTTATGTATTTATTGCTTGATTGTTTGCAATCCTGTCATGGCAACCAATGATTTAAGTTTGGTTCTGTCTTGTCTAGTCTAAACTGAAATGTCTTGTTTCACTCAATACAAATAAATACATACGTTTTTAAAATAGATTAATTAATTAAAAAATTGCAGTAGTAATTCTAATATTGTACAGAAAAATTACAATTTTGGCATTCAAATAGCCTTACAGGCTAAACAGAAGTTCTTCTGTAAACTTTTTTTCAGATCACAGCACACATCATACATTAATTCCCCGAAACATGCAAAGTTTAAAATGGAAAAAAAGAATATCAAAAAGAGCAAGAATGATTAAAAGGTCAGACAAGGTCACTGACCTGAAGTCCTCCATTGACCGATCACAGTCAAGATCGGGGAAGTGACTGCAGTGATGAATGAGGTTGTATTGAAAGAGGAATCAATCATTTGATGAGTTGGTTATTTCATTTGATCAGGCATGCAAGGGTTCAATCAACTGAATTAATAAAAGGTCACTCTTTACTACAAGTTAGTGTGAGGCTTGAATTAGTTCAACTAATAGAGATTAACAGGTGACTCTGTGCTAAAAGTACATTTAGTGGCATTCTGAGCTCATTTTCTTTTAGTAGATGGCTCTTTTAAAGGCTTAGAGGAAAGAATGAATTTACAAGAAATAAGAGATGACTGACCCATATGTGATTCCCGCAATGGTACACTTCTTGAAGTGCATGACGTTACAGGTCAGAGTTCCTGTCTTGTCAGAAAAGAGATACTTAACCTGAAAAAGACAGACAGACGATCGGGAATTAAAGCACGTTTTAAGAGGCATGTACTGATTGAGTGTGTATATAATGGTAACTTTGGGCATTCCTACTTTCCATCCTAAAGTCACTGATTATGGGGAGGGGGAGGAACTGACCTGGCCCAGTTCCTCATTGAGGTTGGACGTTCGAGCCATGGCTGGTGTGTCTGTCTCTGAGTAGTACATCTCCACATCCTGAGGGGAAAACAAAACACAAGCATGGTGACCAGGAATATTTAACTACTTACAGTAAGTTAATCTGAAAACATGAATTACAAAACAAACAAAGACCACAGGATGTGAACAGAGCAGACAGATTTTGGATCAAACACAGAGGGGATTTTTAAAAATGTTGGAGTGTTGTCTGATCTCACACTCCACCCTGCTCTAATTTTGATCCGCTTACACCAGGAGTTCGAAGCATGCCTGACCCATAATGCATCTGTGTATTGCACAAACTATTCTCTCACTGCCAAGAGCTCGGCAATGGGGTTTACAAAGTACTTTTAAAAAGAAACTGAGGGATTTGAGTGGAGCAGGGTGAAATCTGAGTTGAGTGTGGAGCGATATTGAGCCGAGGGAACAAACAGCTCCATGAGAGAGGTGTAGAAATTTTCACCGCTCCACTCGGCCAACATGCTCTGATATGAACCATACCCAGTTGATGAAGAGGGCCTGTGTGAACTTGACCACCTCCAGAGTGACCAGCAGGCTGATGGGGATCAGGTTGTTGTACAGGATGATGAACGTCAGCAGGTTATATGCAAAGTTAGTGGAGATGTCACCTGCACGAACACACAATATTCACTTATTTACTGACCTTTAAGTTGTATATCAATCCTAATTTATTACTGTTAGGAGAGTTAAATTACAGGTTGTGAAATGTGTGTATTCTCACCAGCCCTTGACAGGTACCAGCAGGCCTCTTCAGTGTGTTGTTTGTTCCAGATGGCTGCGCCCACAGAGCTGACCAGAGCCATGACCAGCAGGATGCCAAACAAGACGAGGATCTGCATGTTGGTCACCCGCTCCACATTAGAGCGCTTCAGTGGTGCCTTGGTGGAGTTCTGGCAGGACACGTTAATAAATACAACAAAAAGACACTCACATTAAGATGGTGCAGGGTGAGGATACAGTTTTTACTGAGTTACAATGGTTTCTCTGGGAAGAAGTCCACTTACAGCAGCCTTTAAACACCTTTGCTTCAATAATTAAATTTGTCATACACAATTACAAAGTAATTTTTGGCAGAAGAATGTGTCGGCAATTCAAACACTGGGACTTTAATGTGCTCCCAGTTATGAATGAGTCCCTCAGTTAAAAGCTCTAAATTATTCCTATGAGGTTCACTAAGAAGGAAGGATTCCAATTATTAAACATTATCAAATTAAACTTGATTTAAAGACATTTCGTGCTTACACTTTGCTGAATTCAGACAGGACACATTGTCTTACCTGCATCAGTTTGGAGTCATGGCCAGTGTAGACAACAATACCCACAACCCACTGTGTGTTTCTGAGCTGAGCGCCACGCAGCAACACCTGGTCTGGACCCAGGGGAGCCGGACTGAGGAGAAAAAAGAGATAATCAGTTAAAAAAACAAAAAATATTATAAATGAATGCAGAAATGTAACAACCTCCACTTTTTAATCATTTATGAGTAAATTTGATGCATTCAGAAGGACACTGCTGTCATTACTACGGATATTTTCTGCTTTTACTTTTATAAGCCTTAGTTTTTTTACTTTTGTGCTGGATAAGTCTATGAAATTATAAAGTCTCTGATGTGTGTATAGTTTTATTCTGATGTCTTGGCCAGGTCTGATTACTACTGACTTATATCTTTTAAAAAAATCAGCATATGCAATTGACAATACACTTTTTATCGTCAATTAATAACTGGTCATGAAAAAACTATGTCAGTGTGTGTGTCTCACTTCTGGTTCTCCAGACGCAGTGTGCCAGTGAAGTCATACAGGTGTCTGTTGGGACCTTCACACTCCAAACGACCAGATAATGCAATCAAATCCTCCAGGGTCTGAAAAGCAGCTGTGAGTGAAAGACCCTGTGGAATAATTAAACAAGACAAGTCAAGAAAAGCCTATTGAGGGAGAACTTTAACCAAACTGGATTATCACAAAATGCATGAGAAAGAAAGAGAACAAGAACTACGTAAAACATGATCAGATCTTATGTGTGAACCACGTGGATACAAGCGTGAGGATTGTCAGACAGTAAGGCTTCACAGAGTGCTGAGAGCCAATGTTAACATTTTTCAACATCCTTATAATTTGGTCATTTGCACCCAAACTGTAACAAGTATTTAATGTTTCTAAAACAACACACACTCTCTACTGAAGCCTAAATAAGGGGAGACATTCCTCACTGATCATGTTCAGAGTCCATGCACTGACACATCTGACAAAGTAAGATTTGCGCCTGTGTCATACCTGTCTGATTTTCAGGTTGGTTTCTCCATCCAGGTTTGAGGTCTCAGTGTAACACATGGCCTGCGGTTCACTGTGGAGAGGAAGCATCAACATTTTTTGTTATCATAGTGCTTTATATAATCTATCCATCAATCAACAGGGAATCAGTTACTGACAATTTTGAAAATCAAATAATTGATTAAGGAAGTATCTTTTAAACAACTACTTCATTATAATTCAAACATGAATATTTGCTTTTTTACATGATTTCATACTATTTTAAATTTAAACACTTTGGGGTTTTTCACTGCTTGACTGCAATTTGAATTCATCATTGCTTTTTATACAAAGAATGATTAATCAAGACTAGTTAACAGACTGGTTGATAATGGAAACTATCATTATTTGTTGGCCCTAAAAAGTAAAAGACACATTCATGTTAAAACCTCAAATGCACACTAATGTATTTGTATGCCCACAAACAAACACACGCGCAAATTCATACAAACTGGAGTCTGACCTGGAGGACACAATAACCATGTCAGCTGGAAGGTGCTGGCCATTGGTCACCTTCACTATGTCTCCTACTGCCACCTTGTGGGCAGGACATAGCCGTGCAACAGCGTGAGAGAAAAGAAAGGTGGGAGAAAGAAAGGAGGGGCGTTGAGGCAGGGGGTAAGAGGTGATAGGAGGGGTAGGGGTGGGGGGGCAGAGAGGGGAAACAAGAGGCAGGTTAATTAGTGACCAGTCGAGAGACAGCCAATAAAGAGAGAGGAAGACTTGAGATAAAGTGACAATGAGCACAATGGTGCAACGCTTTAACTCTTTTGGTTTGGCTGCAAGACCAGACACAAAGATTACAAGCATTACATGAGAGACAGAAGGAGCTGAGACAAAATAAGCCATTCAGTATTAGCCGTACAAAACTGTAGCTTATTTAAAATTAACTCCCAGAAACTGGAAACAGAATTTGCCTCTCAGGAAAAGGGAGCATTTCAGGGAAACTACTTGTGAGCGCGTCTCTTTAACGTGAACATTATTGAATTAGTGGGGCAGCTGGAACAAATTCCTTCACCTTTTCTGACCCTGAATAACAAGGGGGCTGCATTCCTGCTCTACATCACATAACAATGACTCAAGTTTGATTTGATCTGACCTGCTGGAGCAAGACTGCACACAGCTGGATGCAGTTAATGAGTACATTTGAGATTTTTTTTTATGCATTTCTTGTTTAAGAGCACACAGTGAACTTCCTTTTTACTGTGACAACTAAGGGTTCATTTTGCTCAGGTGATTTTAAATATGACATTTGAGATTGCACAGGATGCTTTGCGTGAGTAGGTCACTGGCTCAGATAAACTGCAGACCAACAGAGGAAACCTCAGTATTCAACCAACAAGTTGTGTCCATGTGGAATATTGGATAAAACACTCACTAATTAAATTGTTATCTAGCCCTAAAGCATCAATACTATTCAGGACTCTTTTAACTGCCAGGGATACACAGCACAGACAGATCCTGACCAATCAAAGATTGAGAGACTACATCCTGGCCACAAGAAGTGGAACTCCCAGAAACCAAAACAGGAGAAAAAAACTCACAACAGGTGATTCTGAGACAGAAATTTAGCTCCTCTGAGGCAAATGTAACCATTTGACAATGAAATAAGCTATGAAATTGCTGTGTTAATCCTCAGTTTTTAAAACTAGACCTGCAATAGGTCCAAGTTGAACAATACTCAAGTTTCTTATTAACTATGCATATAAATTGAAACATAAAACTGAGCCAGATAGAGAGAAAGCCAAAGCGCACAAGTGACAAAACAGAAAGAGCAACAAAGATGATGTCCGTGATGATAGTGATACCTGTTTCCAGATGATCGTCTGCCAGCCTCCGTTCCGCAGCACTGAGAGACAAGGACAACACAGCCATCAGTCAGCCTATAGAGCAGCACTCATACAGTATTCATAGCGACTAAACTTTTTGTCTGGGGCCTGCACTATAGTGAGTGACAGACAACAGCCATTCACTCAGCCATGAAAGGAAACAAAACCCACACAAATAGACACCAAGCACACTCGTGGAAAAGCGCACAGACAGTTGACGCACATAAGCGAGCACACACACACGCAGACGATACCTGTTGTCTTCTTCTTGTTCACTGTGTTGTCTGCTTTGTGTCTTTTCTGTAAAGACACAAATAAAGACACATTGGCTTTTAAGTTATGATGTCCCTCTCTCTTAAACTTAACATTTAAAAAGTAATAACTTCTGCCTGTATCATTGTGGTGTTGCTGTGTTACTCACGTAGTCCTCTATGATCTCTTTGATCCCGGCCACAGTGAGGATGAAGATGAGTGGGACCAGTGTGGTATAGCGGCCGGTCGGTGATACATCAGGGATTTGCTGATAAGAGTCAAGAGAGGCAGAACTCACAAATCATTGATGATTACCAAGTGTTGAGTACCGTAAAGCACACATGATGGATCACAACAGTCAGTTAATCTCTGATGCGTGGGTAAAGCCACACAAGCATACTGGAAGACTTTTCATGAGGCTCACACTGAGGAAACTGCTTGTTATCTTACTTATTAACCAATTAGGCAGTGACTACAGACAGAATTACTGACCATCCTCTATGATCAAATTCCTTCTTAATTTGACTTTTTTTCAGTTTACAAGCAGTAAAAATGTAGGGGTGTAAATCATACACACAATTAGGGTTGAGTACCGAAGCCTGGTGCTACTATGATACCGGTTCCTTTTCAACTGGTACCTACCAGACAAAATCATGATGCAGATTTCGCAGCCTCATTTACTGACCCGCGCCGCTGCGGTCGGAGTAGACTTTCAAATTAAATGCATCAACGTAGTGTGTGAATAGTAAGGGCTGTTTGTCAGTGAATAAATGCACTTTAAATTGTTAGGAGCTAAAGTGTTCAGTTCCCAGGCCAAATATGCCTTTTTGCAATAAAAAAAAACATTCTTTTACTTAATGAACAGTCATTTTTTGCTTTATTTTGAAAAAAGTATTGGTTCAGGCGGTGTTTAGGCACTGGTACTGTTTTATTTTGGCACCTGTCTCAGAAAAAACACAAACGATACCCAACCTTAAACACGATGCCATGTTTAAATGATTATCTGGACAAAGATATGGAATTTGCTGATATAACAAAATCTTCCATGATATGATTTCAATACGACTGTTCAGGGGCCTGTGATCCATATCAGATGACATCAGTCAGTGTGGTTATATGGGCATGAATAACCTGTTTATGACACTCTAAGTTTCTTTCAGAGTACTCCAGCTAGCATATTCAGGTTTCTTATAAACAGGATATGATGTTGACATGCTCAGACAACACATAAAGGGAATACTATAAAAACCCAATCATAAAAGGGTTACTCATGTCCATGTAAACCCTTCAGTGAATATCCTTAATGTCTTCATCTTAACTGCTTTTAATGTCTGCTTGGGCAAAAATGGTGACACAAGAAGTGCCATGGGAATTTCAAAATAAAGACTAATCTTAAAGATGACAATATGTATCAATGTTTTCACTTTCCATGGGTGATATTGTTACACCTCTATCTAAAAGAAGCCATAGAGCTGCATATGTTGTTGGGAAAATGATGAGTAAAAACAACATGCAGTATTTAATTTTTAAAATGAGTAATTTGTCATATCTTATAAACATGTATTGAAATGTGACGTGAACTATTTGTGATATAACTATGATTCATATTTATTTTTTAAGTCTCCTTCTCTTGGCTTTTTGAGGAAATTTACCAAATCTTAACTTTAGCCATCTAGAAAACAACACTCAATAATCCATAACTCAGTATTTCAAAAATAGCTGGGCCCATGGGAATCCTGGAATACTTCAAAATAGACTTTTTAGGATGTATCATCTACAGCAGCTTGTGCGGGCCACAGAAGCAATCTGAAACCAAACAGCATACCGAGCCATTACAGTTTTGTGCGTGGGGGTTACCTGCATGAGTGCGATGAACAGGAAGAAGGCGTTGGCAGCCCGCCTGATCTGCTCATACAAGAACCGAGGCAGAAAGGTGAGAACCCCGTACTTGGTGGTACTGCAGGAGCAAACAAGGATAAAGGAGACTTTATACTTTGTTTACAGTCAGATAGATGGAGGCAGAGCCAGGTAGTGCATTAGCAAAAGTAGGAATTCATGCATAAATTGTGTGCTAACGATTTTTTCACCTGACACGCTCAAACAGCATTACCTTAACAGCTGGGTTTTAATATTGCAGGACTTGAAAATCTATAAGAAACACTCAATGGTGCTCAGTGAGGGCAAACAGAGCCATTATGGGGTGCACACACATCAGACGTATAAATAGACCAATACTTAAAATCTAGCGATCTAAATTTAGAACCCGAACCCCATAAAATAGGTGCAAGAAACCTTGGCAACCTCAACTTGTCTGTCAATCAACTGTATTGATTAGACAACTGTAATGATTAGCCTTGTATAACCAGGAGCTACGGTAAGAGCTTTTAGAGAGGTTAAAAATACAAAAAGTCAACCTTCAAGTCAAGGCCTGCCTTGTTTTTTTCATGCATGGCCTGAGTGAAAAATAAGAGCTTCTGCAAAAGCATTTGTTTAATGGATGTGGTACGTTTGTGTTTATGTGCAGGAGTGCATCAAGTGCAAGCACTGAATGGGAAAACACACATCCCTCCATCACAGTTCAGAATCTCCAAGGAGATGAACTCTTAACCGCTTTTTCCGTCTGCCTCATTCACACAGAGACAAAACTACAAAGAGCAGGACATTACACACAGAGCAGAGTAGCAACAGCTGTTAGTCTGTCGCACACACACGCTCGGTGTCCTGACCCTGATGCTCTGGATACCTCAGTTGGTGATACTACACCTATGATTGAGCAGATAAAGCTGCTTTAATCCAATCAAAGACAAGTGATATCTATCTTCTCTCTCACACACACACACACCAATCAGACCAGGGCTAAAGAAAAAAAGAAGAAGCAAAAACCTGTCTTATTTTTCATACTATGGATGTCCAACATGCTGGTGGTGTTAACAGCTGTTAGCTGCAGGGTGATGCTCTCCTGCTGCTGGGTTGCTTTGTCGTGTTTTTTATTTAAAGTAAAAAAAAAAACTCATACTCTATAGGACAAAAGAAAACACTGAGCTGAAGTCAAAGAGGAGTCATTGCTCTGGGTTTAAGAATGCAAGCAGGTAGATTTGTTGGAAATATATATAATAAAAAGTCTTTTTAAAATAGTTGTTTTGCGGCAAGTTTGATTTAATTTGAAGTATCGACAAAATGGAGCATATGTTACCCAGTTAAATATTATTGACAGACAATTATCAATCTATTTTCCAAAGAATAATCGAGCAGCTTACTTCGCTGCAATGGTGCACAGGAGAGCAGCACTAATGCTCAGTATATACAAACACACTGGCATACAATGAAATATGGAAGAGGAGGATCAAGGGAATGGAGAGGAGGTGAGTTGAGTACACAGATAAAAGCTACAAGGCTTTAATCTAAGAAAAATCAATATGGCTATTGAACCTTTCAAACATAAACTAAAGAGTTACAGGAACATGGGGACATCAGAGGGCGCCCCTCTGGAGCCAGAGTGCTCTTGACTCTCCAATCAGCATGCAGCTAGGGGCAGTACACCACATGTGATCCAATCAGATGAGCCAGGGAGCGTTTGCCTTAATCTTATTCGTAGACCTGAAATAGGCCCTTTTAAAAGTAAAATTAAATCTCCTGACCGTAACGGCAGACCACTGAATGTCAGCTGAATAACGACAAGCCTTCAACTCATAGAACATGAGCCCTCTGCTCCTGATGGCGCCAGGCGCAGTTAGTACATACAAATAGGAATAACAAAAGGTGAAGACAAGCTACAAATTACATTGCTGTCTGTATAAATCAAACTCCAATATTTTGCCTGACTGCAACTTAGTATTTATGACCACAACTGAGCCCATAATATATGCAAATGACAGCTGGGATGATGCTTATAAAAGGGACTTCTCCGCTGCAGTACGAAACATTTGGCCCTGCTCATCACCCTGCCTACGACAGATAACTCAGCAATAAATTCAATCAGATTTTCACTGTTGAACCATGGAGGGCAACCAAGACACATCAGCACCATATGTGAAATATTATCAAGCTTAGTCCAACATTTGTAGAAATCAGACACACCTAGGGCGCTTCCTGAAAATTATGCAAAACACATGTAAGTGTAGTTACTTTACTCACTGGCAGCCTTCAATATTCATAAGGACATATTGATAAAGCAATGCGGTCAGGGTAAGTTGTTTAGCCAAGCACTTTCCCACTGAGAATCTCAAGTGGACTTCAGGACTTCAGATGACATTAGTCTCACCCGTCGGGGGCCGCTGCAGAGTTGCAACTTAATAGGTGAGTTATTAAGTAGCCTTATCAATAGAGTTTCAACTGTAAAATTGTAGTAATTGTCAAACTAAAACAGTTTTTTTTTACAGTTTCTGTGATTTAAGGCAAAACTAAATGAAGGGGAAATTTTAAGAGAGAAAAAAAGCAAATTTTCAGTGGTCCAAAGTCTACATGTCGCACATGGCATGCTGGGAGTTAAAACATACAAACAGGCTGTCCTTCAACCTGAAAACATGAGAGTACAGCCCCTCTGGTTAAATATCCACAATGCTGGATTCCCACTGAGCAAATCAACATTGAAAAGACGTTTAATAAATGTCTATTACACATCTATTTGTCTTTAGGCTTTTAGATTTATTTGTATTTGGACGTTTAGATTTCAATTATTCAAGGTTAAAAAGTGAAGGTTTAGTAGACATCTAGTTTCAGCCTAGATGAAAGAGTAAACCGAATCTGTGTATATGACAGAAAATAAACATCCATAATGAAAACACATAAGTATACAGTGCTTTTGTTAATTATTCACGGGTTTTTATGGGGTTTTTTTTATATATATTCAATGATTATTTTAAAATATGATCTGAAAATTGGGCTCTTTGTACCCTGGTCTATAAGGGGGCTAAAGCTTGGAAATTATGTTTAAACAAATAAATCTATTGCTCAGTGGGATGTCCCTTAGCAAGACGGGATTCCTACATGCTGGCCCTGCACTCTGACCTCAGACAAGCAAACAAACTTGTAATTAAGTAAGTAGAATCAAGATGAGCTTAACATCCTCTGATTAAACACAAAATAAACAAAAAGTATCAATTAAGATGACCAGGGGTTGCATAAGTGCGGTGACATGTTGGCTATACTGTGCTATGGTTTAAGTACTGTGCACAAGTCTTAGGACACCCTAAACTTTTTAATTTTAGCAAGTTTAAACTGATCATACATATTTATTTCCCACTAGTCTCTACTAAAATAAAACTAGAACACACAGGAAAAATGTATACAGTATCAAAAACACAAGTATTTCAGAATAAAACAACTTGAGCAGACTAAAGTTGCAAGTACTCCACTCCACTTTGCATGTCTCGAGCTCTCTTGGGCAGACAATATGAGATTTAAAGTAATGATCCTCTGGTGTATTTATGCAAGGTTGCATTCAAGACATGTCCAAAGCTCAATAATAATTGTTTGATCCACTGTTTATGGTTTTAATGCATTGAACATGTTCTCTATATTCTTTGTTTGTAAGAGACTGCGAAATAAATATATATATCCTCGTAACAACTTACCAAAACAGCAAATCTAGGGTGGGCTAAGACTTTTTCACAGTACTGTAACTTTCAGTGCACACAATAAAAAACATGCATAGAAGCTACACAGCATGCATCTCTTTACAAAACGTGCAGTCGGTGAAAGTCCAAAGTGACACCCACCTGACATGGTTGTCGCAGAACTTGGTGTTCTGTGGCCGGTTGAGCAGCACCGTCCGCGCGGTGGCGTCTACGGGATCCGCCTGGGAAGTGGTCCCGGACATCTCATCATCTGCCTTGCGGTAACCGCCGGACGAGCAAGCAGGTCCTGCACCGTTGGATTGATGGGAGAGAGGCGAGGCTGAGTGAGTGCGAGGGAGAGACAGTGAGACAGAGATAGATAGAGAGGGAGGGAGGGAGAGAGAGACAGAGACATGGACGGGAGACGTGGTTTACGGTTCAAAAGCGAAGGCGACCCATTAGTACTAGAGGCTACTGTATGCTGATGTATGCTGAAGCCGGCGGGGTCAATTCAATGACGTTTCCCGTTATAAACACCACCCCTTGTCTTTCAGTATTATTATGCAGGTACCGTCAATGCACACACGCGCGTTTCGCGACGCCCACGGGACCCCCCGCGTATAATGGATGTGCTGAGGGATGCACAATGGCGAACAAACACACCGAGTTTGTCTGTTTTATCAGCACGTCAACTTGTTCATATGTAACACAGGGAAGACCCGGCGCACATCGCAGCTAACATTTAACTACAGGCGCAACTGATGCCGTAAAAAAAGTGACACAAGAGGATGCAACACGCTTCTTCTGCTTCTGCAGACTCCCTGCCTCCCGCCCGCCTGGCTTTGTCATCTCCAACCATTTTAAAGCGTCGTGATCTCCGCTCATTCACCCCCGCATGAGCTCCAGGAGCGGGGCATTTTTCATCCTTGAGTGCGCCTAATGACGGGAATATAGTCCTGCAAGGACATTGTGGGGAAGTGAAAGCAATGCAAACAGGTCTGGACGCTACAGTTTACTCAGCTGGTACAACAACGGCGAACCTGGGCGAGGACAGATGCAGCAGCACGCCCGTGCCTCCTCTCTCCTCCTTCGGCCTTGCACAAGAGGAAGCTCCCGGCCCTGGGAAATAATACTGGCCCACCGAGCTACGCAGCCGTGTCATCTGGCCACCTGCCGCCTCGGGAAGCCTTGTTATTCGGGCGCGATTTGAGCAATGTCCTCCAATTTGATGCTGAGCGGCTCACTACAGCCAGTGCAGACAACAAGGGGAAGCCATATGGAGCTCCTTCAGTGCTGCGGAGGGGCAAAGCCGGGGCTCCGCTTTTAAAGGGCCAGAAGCCTGATATCGCCTTAAGGTCTTGTGGTCAGCCATATGGGTCAAATGACATCCCTGAGGCAAGAGCCATCCATCAGGAGATCACTTCATACTCCACCGTGATGCCTGTGCAACAGCAGGGTGTACCTACTACAGGTTTCTGCTCTTTCTCATTAGTTTGCATCGATGCAGATAGTTAATGTGACATACTGCATCTCAAGTTATGAGATAGAATAAGAATATTATCTATAATGCATTTATCTGGAAAGCCACTAACAAAATTCCAAATTCATTTTATGGATGTCCCGATCAAGTTTTTTATTGCCCCAATCCTAATCAGTCACTTGATTTCGAGTATCTGCCGATACCCCGATTCGATACTTGTATTTACCTGAATAATATAGCTGCACAGTGCACACTTAAAGTTTAGTAGCTTTGGGATGCAATCCAAGAAAAAATATCTGCATCCAAACAGTTCCTTAAGGGTTTTTATTCATCTTTACAAAATTCCAAAGTGAACAAACTAAAAATATTTCCATTATGGCTCTTATCACAATTCCAATTAGTGCAGCATTTGTTTGTTTGTTTTTTTAAATAAAATAATAAAGTTAACAAACTATAATTTATTCAGAAATTGCTCTCAAATCTACTCTTTGTACCATTGTAATACATGTACAGAACACTACAAATGAGTAATAAAATCACAATTACACTTCAAAGTACTGTTATAAATCCACATAAACATTCCCAGTCTTAACATATAAAAATCTGTCACAATTCCGCTTTTTATAGCATTATAGTGAAACAAATTCACTAAAAATGAATGACAAAAATTTAAATTCCACATAAAGCGGTGTATTTGCTTAAGTTGAACATGAAAAATTGTTTGTACTTATTGGTATAGCAGCATTACAATAAAACTTGAATATCTGCTGCAAGTCATGCTCTCTTTACGTCACCTGTGTGATGGCCGACGTACACAAAGGATCGAGCGGGCCGTGTGCTCAGAATAATCGATTCCGATCAATTAAAAAAATTATTGGGCCTAAAACCAGTCCTTCCGATACAATCAGGACATCTCTAGTCATTATTTTGATAATACTATTCCTGCAAACCCTTGAAGAGTGCTTGTTGTGCTCAATTGTTAATATATTTTGAGCTGTATTATGGTATTATTTGTGTGAGATCTTTTCTTGCGATCTGTGCATTGTGTGCCTGCCTGTGAGTGAGGCTGTAAGTTAAAACAACGGCCTAATTGCATAAATAATTTAGAATTGAATAAACACTGCAGGGTTTAGCAGATTGAATTTCCACAGTCCCGAAACTCTATTTCTGCAGCACTGTAATCCTACAATAGACGGGTCATTCATTCCCCTCATCAATAACCAAAATATCATTATATTCCACTCAAGCCTGTTATTCTAAAGCAGGCGAGGAATTGTAAAACGACCCAGACAAAAGCCAGCCAGGCTTATTTACCTGATGTGCTATCATCACTATTGACACATCAGACTTCCACTTTTCCATTAAAAGAGAGTTGTGCATGTTTACAGAAAACGGCTGCAATAATTGCATCTTTTTCTAGTGCAACTTGAACGGTCATATCAAATCTTATTTAAAGTGGAGAGATTGCTTTGTTTGTGCGTTAGTGGTAAGCTTTCAGCTTTTTATTGTAATATATTTCACATTCTATCACTGCAAAAGAAACCTGCTTGAGATTGTAAGAGGTTAAACAACTTGAAAAACTACAACCTCACTATAGTGCTGTACCACACCAGCCCACAAAGTGCCTGCACGAGGCAGAGAGCAAGGGTCAAAGTCTATCCAAGCAAAATGATAATAAGCTGCCTATCCCTCGTCTCTATATCTCTGACTGGGCTATTACCTCTCGACCTATCAGAGCAGTAAATCACAACCACAGCTCAGCACTCCACACTGTGAATGGCACAGGGGTCAATCAAGATAGCAAGTGATTGCAAGGAAATTATTAAGGATGATACGACGTTAAAAGATAGTGAAGGGCGATGCACATGGTTACCTGTAATGTCATTTTTTACTTCTTTTTCACAATGCAATTCTCTTTTCCTTTTTTCCTGTCTTCCTCATGAATTTTTCTATACTTTGTTGCATGTTTCTGTTTGGCCCCCCTACCTCCACTTTTTAACCCTTCTACCTTTCAAAGTAGATCAATAATGGCTTTCTCAGCAGCCCAACTCAGCTCTGATTCATTTCTAAAGAGATCAATGCCTCTGTTACTCATCTCAGATGGAGTAGAGGCGCAGTCACCTCCGTAACTTATTACTGATGCACCAGTGATGAGTCAGCAACAAACCCCAGCAGAGCACAGCCAGGTCAATTACACATGAAGCACCCAGGCTGGCCGGACAGGTAGCATAGGTCTGATAACCTGCAGCCAGAGCAGGTAAGACTAGACTGATACGCCCTCAATAAACACTCTGATCTCATACCCTGCTAGCAAGATGCTACCAGCTACCCATTTGGTTAGTAAAGTTTAACAAGACATACCCCCTTTCTTAAAAACAATCATATGCATTAATTAGCCAAATCTTTGTCCATTATATACAGAAGTTTAATGGCCCTTTTACTGTCTCTCTAATGTGAATATGTGTGTCATTAGAAGCCTATCAAATCAAAAACATTAAACACAGTGGGCAGATACCGGTTCCGGAAAGCAGAACAATGACAATGCAGTCTGAAACTGCAGGCGATTAAATCCCTCATGTGTGTCATTCGAAGAAAATGTCACTCATTACACGCTTCATAATATCTTAATATGGAGTATTAACTTTTGGGCTGAGCCCAAGCTGCCCTGGCCTGGAGCCAAAGTTTCACTGTTAAAAAGCAGGCTACTAAATAATGGATAGGGACAGGCTGCATAATTCATCCACATTTTCCAGTATGGCAGAGCATATTTCACCAGACTCTCTGCCTTGGTGTAATGCCCCAGTCTACACTCAAGAAATGGCTCACATATCGGCCACTATCACGGTGTCTCTCTCGGCGGCTGTGTCAATTAACGTGACTGCCTGAATTGTGTTTTAAAAGGCACAAATATAGCTTCTGGAGATGCTTACATGCTGAATTCAATCATGTCTAATAGAGATGCACTTCACATTTTCCAAACACCCAGCCCAGGGCGGAAATGAGCCAGAAAGAAATTGCTACTAATCATAACAGCAGTTACAGTGGAATCGCTACAATTATCCCCAGCTGTCGGAGCACTCCAACTCCCACAAGCATCTCTGAGGACAGATAGTCTGGCTGTTTACACATTTTTAATCATCTGAAAAACTGTCAAAACATTTTAAATGCAATTGTGCTAAGGCAGCTGAATGTGCATAGCGAATCAGAATGTATTGCATATACTGTGAATATTTTCAGCCCAACACGTTTTGTTTTCCTCACCCAGCAACATGGCTGCAAAGTCTTTGGAGTCACTGCCCCGTAACAGTAAGGTCTTAGGTTTGACTCCTCTAACAGCCACAGGACCTGTCAAAGTGTTCTTGAGCTGAACACTGAACCACAACCACTACTACCAATAACTGAATGACTTAAAAAAAAAAAACATGAAACATCTTCCCCACATGCTTCCATCTAGTCTAAAATCATGCTGTGAGGTCAGAAAAGCATTACCAACAGAGTGTCGTCTGCCTGAGAGAACCCTACGTCCCATGGCTGTCCTGGTCTCCAGACCTGCAGGCCCTATTTACAGGTCCTGGTTGACCTGGCCTCAAGCATTCCCAGAGGGTCCATTTGTCACCGTAACAGAGTAGGAAGTACGACAAGAAAGCCTCTTACGAGCCAAGTGAACGAGCATGATAATCCCCTCTGTGTCTGCTCTGCAACTTCACCTGCTGCTAATCCATATCCTGGTAATCCTACAGGTGAGACTGCAGCACGCACACAAATACACATTACACTAATGTATGCATATGCACATATACATACACACTCATTGACACTGTTTTATGGGCACACTCTCTCAAACACACAGGTGAACAAACATCATTTAAAGCCAGAGAGCATGCAAGGCCCCAACATGCAGGTACTCCCCTGCCCCCTTCTCTAAGATTTAAGACACTTATGTGTCATACACACATGCAACAGTGTTCATGTACATGCTCTATTCAGGCATGCCATGTCAACACATGCATGTGTTATATTCTATAGCATGCAAATGTGTTTGTATTGAAGGTTTTCCCCAAAGACCCCAGTGCATATTGATCTGCCTTCATCAACATGGTCTGACATGAGTGGCCACCCAATTAACTTCAAGCACATGCAGTGAAAGGTTTAATTCCTGTTCAGCATTCATCACTCCAGGCCCCAAGGAGCTACAGGTTATTCAGGGTCCACAGCAGTCATATAATGTCTTAACCTTTTCAGACAAGAACCAGAGACACTCTGTAGGTAACTAGACATTGTAGCTCTTGAGGGCCGGGGGTTCGGAGACACCTGCTCCGAGCTGTTGCGCATGGCCACATGCACCTTGGGACTCCGGACACAAACGGGGCGTCATCCAGTCTAATTCGAGCAAACTCACTTTTGTCAAACCTGTCTGTGAGGCGGGCACGCATGGTAGCGCCGGTGCCCTCGCCTGGGTCCTGCAGTTCAGAAGCCTCCTGCCTAATGGTGGTCAACACTAACTGCTCTGTGGGTGCCAGAGAGGCCGCGGCAGGAGAAAACAACACACACAAGACAACAAATCAATATACACATACCGCACACAACACATCTATGGGTCAATAACTGAACTGTAAATGTGTTTGCATGTGCCAGACACTGGAAGTGTTAACAATCAGATGAGATCCATGCCTGAATATGAAGGATGTAGACCTGAAGAGTTATACAAAGTAATGTATTTTCTAAATCCTTGTAGCTTGCACAGGAGTGCCCCCCTGTGTCCAACTCATGTAAATGCATCATTGGTGCAATTTATTAGACCTCCCACTATCTCTCAAATGGCATCTTCAGTAGCTTTGCAGCCATGACAACCCCTCATTATCTTTCCAAAACAGATGCATTGTTGACAGTTGGCTGAGCTGCATGACTCGCATAAACTAGACACATCAACACAGAGACAAGATAGGCCCCTACATTGTACAAATGCTGTGGGTTGTCAAAGACAACCTGCAAAACTGTAAGACATCTTTGTTACAGTTTGTTTAGCTTCATATTGTGACATGATGCTTAATGAATGTTCTGTAAAGTATAATATGCTTTCCCAACAAATGTGAGAAGTGCTTTAAGTAAGTACTTATATGTAAAAGGTGCTGTTACAGACATGACAAAATACTAAAATTGTTGGTCAGATTTTATAATGCCCACAATTCATAATGCAAGCAAATATGATTACTCTGTGTGAATGTGTTTGCAAGTGTGTGAGTAAATGTGACAGATTGGTAACCGCAGACGTCATCACCAGGGATATGGCAGCTCGCTAATTGGAGCAAAGAATCAAGAGGTCAGGCTCCAAGAGATTACAGTAAAGGCAGCATTGCGAATCCAGGAGGGAACACATGTACATAATGACTGACACTCATACTGGAGTGCCATCCTAATATGCCTTAAATATGGCCGTGTTAAACACTTGTACAATTTTAGGACCCCAGAAACCAAAAAAAATGCCCACTATAGATACTGAAAGTCTCACATGAATTTCTCTGACACAAACAGGAATAAAACACAAGGAGAAAAGGCTCTGCCACATAGCTAGGTCAATATCTGATGTAAAACAAACAACTGTCAACAGCGGTGTGACTCATTTGTAAGGCCATCTGATGTGCTATAAAACAAAAAATATAAAAATATGATAGCTAGACTTGTGCTTTTTTGTCACAGTGCTGTCAAAAACATACACTTCTACCTTTTGAAACTGGTGCTGAACCCTTTAACCTTTGACCTGCCCTGTGGTAAAAATGTGCTGCCCCAGTGTCAAAAGGTGGAGTATTCTTTTAACATTAAAAAAATATCTGGGAAACTCTGGCCTGAAGACAGTGTGGCCCAGTTGGCGCTCATCTCTGCTCCAAATTTGCCCTGCTTACTATTTCTGGAAGCTGCATGAGGCATGCAGCCCCACACACACACACACACACACACACACACACACAACACAGCGAAGCAGCCCGACAATATGTGCCAGTCACTATTATAAGCCACTGGATGAGCCAAACACATGCTCCTATCTTCCAGGACAATCCAATCCGATGTCAGTTTGCCATGTGTGAAGTCATCCGAGGCAGCTTTGTGTCCCCTCCCTCCCTCCGACTCCTACTCTGAGGAGAATGAAGCGTTTTCTCCCAAAAAGTGAGACTATAGCCCTCACTATACAGTTTTTCCCGGGGGATATATTTAAGATCACTTTCCTTGCGCGGCTCTCAGATTACTGTGACAAGTATTTAAACTTTTGAACACAAAGGCAAATTAGTGCAATTTCTTTCAAAAAAGAGGGGAAAAGGCAACAGGTAACTTAATAAGATTTTTTTCTCACAAATGAAAAGAAATTAGTAGATATATAAAATTATTTTTAAAAAGCTAGGGAAAATGTCTAGGGAAAAAAGAAAAAAGGTAAGGAAAAACTATAATAATCGTATTTACATATATACAATTGTTTTACATTATTCTTAGACATTTTAAGGACTTTTTCCAGGTAATTTCTGTTTGTCTTCCGTTTTTCTTTTGTTTTATTAATACAAAGTTTCAGGTCATTTTCTTTTACTCTTTGCGAATTTCTTGCTAATTTTGGGGTCATTTTTTCTCTTGTTGCTCATTGCTTTCTTCCCATGTTTCTGAAAGACATCATGCCAATTTTGCTCAGGTTTCAAAGGGTTATAGTAACCGTCTTGGTTCATAGAGCACCTAGCAGAGACAATCTCTCTGTGCAACACACTGAACCATCTCTTCCCCAACACATGAGTGTGTAAAATGTTGTGATGTAAAACAGGCTCTGGATGTGGATGACCGTCGGGTCAGGTGAGATTCACTTCCGGGCGGGCTGACAGTAAGGACCTCTCTTTAGACGGTCACGTGGATTTTAAGTCAGCGAGGTAATAGGCTGTTCTTGGACTGATCTATAGGATCTTAGCTTTGACGTTTGAAATGCAAAATAACTTTTTACTTCTTATAATTACTTAGATATGAAATTATTTAGGCGAGCAATCCCATACGAGAATATCCCATATGATACGATTCAGGAGGTCTAGATACAAAAGGCTGTTGCAACAATATTATATAATACCAAAATGATATCATAGGAAATGGAGTACATCCCAATGAGAGTGATAAGGTCATACAACAGACTCACATTCACTCTACCAAGAACAAATATATAGTTATATTTTTGTGATGTTAAAGCACAACACGGATCCCTCCACTTGTTTATATAAACCAGTATAACCGGCAGACGGTGGTTCCTGAAGGAGGCACCTGCAGTCTGCTTGCCCTTGCATCCCCAACCGGTGCCAAAAAAAATGAGCGAGACTGGAGGATAAACACCGGTACAGCAAGTCACCCCACATGCATGCCGCAGTCCCGGGCAACACCGATCCCCGTTATTATGCCAAGCACATCTCAGATAGGCCTACGCACGATTAAATACAGGCCGCTTTACCCTCTATAATAACAGGCCTGTTACGATATTAACACGATCTTACAGTGACAGATCACGAATCAAGCGGCGGGCGCAACCTTGGCCGAGCAAATAAATAATGTGTTTGTTGTTTTTTTTCCTTAGCTTACCTCCCTCGCTGTGTATCTTCTTGGCTCTCCGGTTGAAATACATCTTGCTGGTGGTGAACGAGTGTCGGTGAGGCTGGGACGAGGAGGCCGGAGCGGTGGCATGCTCATGGCTCACCGACAGAGCAGGGGAAAGCTGTTCCGGGCCCAAGCTGCGGCTGTTGCTGCTGCTGCTCGGGGATCATTATTTCACGGGTAGACCGCGGAGATAATGTTGTGGACGGTAGTTTGAGCCAGCGTCGAGTCACACAGGAGAAAGTATGTGCAACTTCCGGTCACTGCTTTCAAAATAAAGTACGTTAAAATAAACACTCAACGGGAACGTTATTTATCGTCAGTGTAATACATTTAAAGTGCAATTTTCATGTAACAGTACAATTGCAGATAGGATAAAATTCAGCCACATTTACTAAATAAAGCTTATTGGCTGCTTAAACAAATAATTTGCTACAATATAATACACATACTGCATATATTCTTATTGTCCTTACTTAAAAACAGTACATATTGTGTTGTACATTGCTGCATTGTACACACATGTTCTATTTGTAACTTACATACTAGTTTTACAGTTTGTGTCATAGCATAAGGAACGTAGTTTATATTTTTAGACACTTAACACATATTTATCATTTTAAATATTTACATTCTGGTGCTAATTGTTTTTTATTATTACCATATTTATATTTTGTATGTTTACATACTCTGTGCTAGTACCTATATCTACTTTCTATAATTCTCTATGCATCAGGTTGACTGCAACCAACCTTGATTTCCCCTGGGGATCAATTAAGTATTTCTGATGCTGATTTTCTGGTAAAATATAGTGCCACCTTTTACCTCTCTAAAAAAAAAAAATTTAAATCACAACCCCAAAAGCTCAACAGGTGCAACAATTTACTATACACCTGAAAAAATACACAACCATCTGCACTTCCTTTGTGCAACTAAGTTGTCTGTACAGATTGGCTTTTTCTTTAAAATGCCCACATTTCTTTTTTGCAACTAAATCATATTTATATTTTTGTATCACAGATCAAGGTGCATCATCTTATAATCATCATGCATCTATCTATCTATCTATCTATCTATCTATCTATCTATCTACTAGCCATTTTAATACACTACTGTTTTAGCTGTTAGTTAAACAAATCTAGAGCCGAAATGACTTATTAATCAGTTAGACAAATAACACAAAAACAATCAGCAACTATTCAATGTAGTTATTTCTTTCAATCACTTGTCAGTTAAGATGCCAAAAATGTATTTGTTCCAGCTATTAATTGTGGGGTTTTGTTGCTTCTTTTTTTATATATATATACAACTGCAAATTAAATATATTTTGGGTTTTAGGAAGTTGTGGAACAACTTAGGAAGAGGACATTTTGTAGTTAAACTACTTATTTAACATTCATTCAATTTGGGGTTTTATAATACAAATTATTGATCGATCAATTGAGCATATAAGTAGCATATTGGATGATAATTAAAGTACTTACTAGTTTGAATCCTGCGCTAAACAACAATTAAACGGTATAAATTGAATACTCTTATCAGAACTGATCTGCAAACCTTTATTTTGAAGGACAAATGTCAGACTTCCGTTCCTGTCCTGTGCGGCTTTCTGAGCCACGGAGCCGCGCATCGTATGATGAGATGCGTGCGCGCATTGTCCTCTAGGTGTAAAGTAGCCTATGAGATTGACCTGTAATGGATATTTTTGTAAGTTGTTTTTTTTTTTCAATTTATAAAAATAAATAAATAAAAACGCTAGTTCAAAATGATGAAATGTTTTTGTACTACGGTAGTATGAAATATGGTAATTTGCTTTAGAGAAGAAAACAGATATTACGTTTATATTACTCTTGCTTTGAAGGGGATAAAAGTAAACGGAAAAATGTAGTTTAACAGTAGCACCAGGAGAGAAGAGTCACAAGTCATCCAATTGACTTTATAATAAACAGTAACACATTGGTCGAGAAAGTAACTATGTCCTTTACTTTAAAAGTATTGATACCGTACTGTAAAAACACTCTGTTAATGATAACAATCCTACACTGAAAATGTTACTTGAGTAAAACTATGCAAGAACCGTCATAGAAATGTATTCAAGTGTTAAAAGTACTCAATGCAGAAAAAAAACACCCAATGTAATATGTAAAAAATATTAAAATTACTGGAGAGAAAAGCAGTAAATCCTCAAATTGGAACCATGAAATATTTATGCGTGAAAAAATGTCTAATTATTGACAAAATGCTACCAAATTATTTTTTAAATGAACTGACTAATCGTTTTAGTTGCTTTTAAATATTTTCAATATGGTTTATGTTTTTTTGTTTGTTTGTTATAATTCGTAAGGTAACTAGTATCTAAGATTTTCAAATAATGGTCGGGGAGTAAAAAGTACAATATTTCCCTCTTAAGTATAGTGAAGAACAAGTAGGAAGTGGCATGGGACTAAAATACTCAAGTAAAGTAAAAGTAATTTGTACTTAAGTACAGGACTTTAGTAAATATACTTGGTTACATTCCACCACTTCAGGTGTACATCTTTAAAGTTTGCTAACATTAGCTAGCTACGTTAGCCACTATGGCTAACTGGTCGGATGCGTTTGGTTTAGAAATTCCGCTTAACACAGTGAAATAAATTATACGTTGCAAAAGTTTTCATTAAATAGGACAACAAAAAATTGGTCACACTTGCAGCTAACCTAACCTTAAACTTGGTGAGCATAAGATAAAGTCAAAGAAGAGACATTAGGTTACTAAATGAGTAACGTAAACGGTTTTAGCTAGCACTCACCCAATTGTGACAATTTTACGTCGATGTAAAGCCACCAAAACGTGCATAGGAACTTTTAAAATCATATTTACAGAATTATCCACTTGCCCTTTGTGTATTCTTATAACTTTGTTATATATATATTTTTATTTCGCCTAACTGGCTAAATTGGCTACAGCTAGCTTGCGGCTCGAGCGATTAGCAATTAACATCCGGCGCTCAGAAGTACACGCGCACGGCACGGCACGGCACGTTCTATTGGCGCGTGCGCACACACAGACACACATATAAAGCAGATTTCTAGGCATAACAAAGCTGCGTTTTATTCCATTGTTAAAGGAGCAGAGAAGAAAACCCATGTCTTCATTTTATTACATAGTAACATATTTATCTTAACTGTTTACTCTCATCACATTGTAACATAATACATATTTCAAAAGTTGATTTCCATCTTATTAAATAGGAACAGAATAAATATTCACTTCTGAACTCAGTGGCCACAATCCTCTCCCGGTCTTCAAGGCGGACATAAGCTGAACAGAAGCCTTCTGAGAATCTGGCTTACTGAGACACCGGACCTTTCCTTCAGCACCCACACAAACTCACATGCACACACAATTAAACCACACGTTCCCCCACTCTCATACAATCGCACATACTATACTGCATCATTCCTGCAGTTTTATTAGTGACATGTTAACTGCAGTGATGTAGTAGCTCCTGTGTACTGTTGTTGATGTAGAAAGTGACCCTGGTGGCAACACAATGACTTGATGGTTCGGCTAAATAATTCACCTGTGCTACACTAGAATTGCCAATATCAGCGCATGTAAAGACAAATCATAAAAAGCATACAGGAATATTATTTTACTAACACTTACTCATCCTGGTGTTGCACTGGAAATAGACTGCAACCATTGCACTGTGACAAAATGTAGTTTTAGAGCCAGAGGTGCAGCACATGCTCCAAACATGAACAATTATCCAGTACCTATCTCATGAAGGAGTTCGATGTTAGCTGAACAACTGTAAAAACTCTAGAAAATCTATTTTTTATTCTTTAATTCCATGCTTCAGATTTTTGCTCAGCAGATGTATCAGGCTAACCACTCAACGCAACTTCATGACACAGGTCACACAGGTGTCTGTCAGGTATGGAACAGCAACAGGAACCAAGAGGAAACATTGATTTCAGGGTAAACAAGACTGATTTTAAGTGGAGATGATAATCAGGCATTACAATGTAAACAATGAACAGCAAAACAAACAATACTGTCTTTTCTCTCCATATTGCACAACTCTAAATTACATATCTGCATTCCTGATTATCAACATGCCTTCTGCATTTCATATGAATTGTGCTGCTCATATGGGTAATGTTAATATTAAAGTGGCTGATTTTAGCGGGTGACTTTAATGGATGAATTCTGTATTGCAATTATACGGAACAATTCTATGGAAGCGGCTTAACAAATACCAGAAGACATACAGAATAAAACTTATTTCAAAATTAAATACATAGCTCATACACATCCCAATAAATCATACATTTCTTAACCAACGGTAAAGGGACACTTTAAAATGGATGACAAAGCTTTAAAATGGTGAATGTAAAAAAAAAGTTTCCTGCTTTCATTTTAAACAGATGGCATGTGAGGAACGGCCTGCTTCAAAACCCTTAAATACAAGCAGTGTTGAGTTATTTACAGCTTATACTGAATAAATCAAGTCTAGAAGTGATTTGTGTAGTCCAGTTGTGACAAAGAGACGTCACATGTATCAGACATTAAAGAGTTAAAGTGAGACTAGTCAGCAGCGGCTACAGGAGCTCCTTAAGCAATAATGCCATCCATTGACATGGGCCTCTTAAGCTTTGTGACAGAGACCACTGAAACAGGTCATAGGAAGAGGAAAATAAAAGTTTGTTGCTGAAAACAAAGAGTCTAAAAAAATAAAATTTTGTTAATTCTCTGCATTTATAGTTTCTTTTTTTTCTGCACTTTTGGTTCAACCTTCTTCAACTTCAACACAATGGATATTTTCAAAGAAATTAAACCATGAAAGCGCTATGTACATGCAAAGCCCATTTGGGTCTGCTCAGTTCAGCCAGCCAGGAACTTGATAGTTGTGTTTGTGAGCAAATAGGTCAGTCATGATGCACTGCAAGGATGGGCTGCCTGCAGATGGGGCAGGTGTTGTTTTCAGACAGCCAGCGGTCGATGCAGTGGATGTGAAATTCGTGGGAGCAGGGCAGGCGGCGCAGCTTGTTGCCCTGGGCATACTCATTGATGCAAACACTGCACGCACGACCCATCTCTCCCTCCAGGTTGGCCTGACCATAGGTACGCGTGGATAGATTGTCAATCTGCTCTTTGGTCAGGCCTCTGGGGTGTTCATCATCCTCCTCGTCATTGAGCAAGAAGAAGTGTGCCAGCCGCAGGATGGGGAGAGTACCGTTTTCTACTAGGTTGTTGGTGTCTCTGCTGGTGGCTCGTCCCTCTGTGGTGCTCACTACTCCTCCTCCGAGCCTGGCCTGCCCACCCTGGTCGTCCTCACTTCCCACCAGCCCCACCCTCTCCGGATCTACCCCACCTGTACCAACCTGGCCCACTTCACTCTCATTTGTATGTAGACGACTGGCTGGGCTGGTGCTACTATTTGTAACACTAGCGTCTGTGTGGCTAGGTGCAACAGTTTCAGAATCAGCCTCTGTCTCCATTAGAGAGCTCAGCTCCCCAAATCCGGTCATGATCTGGCGCAAGATGGAGCGCAGGGCGGTGGAGTTGGGCTCCCCCAAGCCTGTCTCACTAATGCGCCTCAGGGGAATCCGGATAGTGCTCACATAAGTACGGATCCCGGCCCGCTCAGAGCGGGAGATCGTGCGTCTAAATCCACCACTGTCACTCTCAAATGTGACAGTATTCTCGGCAACCCGGGCACGAGAACGCGTTCTGCTGGCAATACTGTCCCGATCGCGGTTTTCACCAGGTCGAATCCGTCTCACCTGCAGGTCCAACATGATGGTTGGGTGCCGTCGCACCGCTGAACTTCCTGCTCCTACTACATGCGATTCACTTTCGCGTTCTACTGTCTCCACAGCTGGCTCTGTTAGAGTGACAGGTTCTGCCGCAGCCTCCCCGGTCTCCATGGAAACAGAGCTGGTGCCACTGCCTGGCTCAACATTGTGAATGCTAGAGACACTGACACCAGTGCTGGATGGTGGAGTGGTACTGGCAACAGGTACTCTATGCAAGGGGGAACGGCTGCGCCGTGACAGGCGGGATGAAACCCCACCCCCTGCTGCAGCCCTGCGTGCACGACCACGTGATCGAGTCCTACTGCCACGGGGTTCGTGTCCCACTACTGGGGCCTGAGGCCCAGCCTGCGAGGACACACGAGGACAGTCTATAGAAGCAGACATATCATCACTGCCCTGCTCTACTTCTGCATTCAGGGCTTGATGTTGTGAAGGTGTCGTTTGATCGAGAGGCGGGTTGGGAACAGCAGGAGGAGGTGCTAAAGAGTGCAAAGTGGCACTTCTCCTCTGAGCAGCAGCCGGGGCGGCCACTGGTGCAGGAAGTGCAGGGGGGCTCATAGAGAGAGTGGTAGTGCTGCTGCGTGTACGCCGTGTCTGCATCCTCCTACTGAGGGCTGGGCGGGGGGTGGGGTACGGGACTGGCCTTGGCGTGGTTGAAGGGCGAGGGCTGGAGAAAGAGGAAGCAGTGCGTATAGAGGGTGAGATCGTGTTTGGGACAGTCACTGGCAGCTCTGCAGTGTCCGCAGCATCATTATGCTCCCCTGGCTCTGGCTGATCGTGGTTAATGTTGATCTCCAGGCTAAAGCGGAATTCTCCACTGTTGGGATTGGTTCGGCTGACGGCACGCCATGTTTGGTTGCCACTCTGCCCACTGCGAGTAGCATTACCAGTACGTCTGAAAGTGTTCAGCCACTCCAGTAAGGAGTCACCATTAGAAGTTTCTGCTCCAGGCTCTGTGGCCCCT
The DNA here is from genome assembly GCF_008729295.1 of Plectropomus leopardus. NCBI lineage: Eukaryota > Metazoa > Chordata > Actinopteri > Perciformes > Serranidae > Plectropomus > Plectropomus leopardus. Next base: position 10,552,674 of record NC_056483.1, read on the forward strand.
GTAAAAACAACAAATATGTCAGATTGTAAACTAGGTATTCATCCCAGAATCTATTCTCTTGTGCAGACAAACCATAATGGAATGAGTGACATTTCCTGGTGTCCACTTACAACAGTGACAGCTTTAGCCAGTCTGTCACTTTACTCAAAGCCCCCAATTCCACTGTATTCACTGCCAGGCTTAACTACACTTACAGTTGAATAAGCTGTGTTACAACCTTTTTTAAACCATGCCAAAGCAAGCAACCGAACTAAAATAAAAGATTAATCAATACTCGTCTTAATTATGCATGAAAAAAGTTGCAGGAGCATTCAGTTTTATTTCTTTAGGATGATACAGTTTCAGAGAATTTATGATGAAAGCTATAATTTGTTTTGACAGTCCTGAAAGTCCAGTCCTAAAACATTATCTAATATTATTACCATTGCCAAGAAGGATATGTTTTTGGTTCAGTTTGCTTTTAAGAGGGATTATGGGAAAACTACGGGCCAGGTTTTTCTGAAATTTGTTGGAAGGGTGTAGCATTGGCCAAGGAAGGACTAATTACATTTTCTGAATTACGGGGCAGATAAACAAATTGTTTTTCACTTTCTTGAACACCGACAGATATGGCATTTGGCCTTAACAGAACAAATACCACACAACTTAAAATCTACTAGACAGCAACAAAATTCAATACAGACGAAACAACAAATTGTAAAAATACAATTTGATATCACACACATTTACTGTAGTGCTGTAGTGATTTTACATGTGTAAAATGTGCAATAACGTTGTTGATAATCGCTTGAAATTAACCAATATTAAAGTGTAATAATTGCTTGATTCAGACTTCCACAGTACCTGGACTTGTTCACCGTCACAATTGCAACAATGCTATATTCTTCAGACTAAGGTGTGGCTATGGAAATGATAATTTACACATATCATCCAACTAATATATACAGACATATTTAGTGGTTGCATTTGCAGGTTTATAGAAGTCAAAGAAGACTGGACTATCGGCTTTGAAGGAGGTCTGCACTCTCTGAGTGCCCCTCTACGTAGCTGTGGGATGTTTTCTGGCTTCTTTGTTAATCTACAGTGACTTGACCAAGTGATACTGCATCAAGACTAGTGAAAGCATGATTTGGAAAGATCAGATTGAGAGAAATCCCTCCCCTTCCTCCCTACCTGCTCCTCGTCTCCCTCCAGTCCCTCTCTCCTCTCCATCGCTGCTACTGCCCTGCTGCTCTCCAGAATCAGCAGTCTGCGAGCGCTGCTCAGTACGCGGCTGAGATGACATGCGCTCTTTTGCTCCATCAAGACGCTGCCGAAGCTCCTCAGCCGTCACCTCCCCTGTGAAACATAGGAACATACAGGTGGTTACATGCTGTCAGTAGTAGTGGGTCAAGAAAAACTATCCCTGCTCCTGTAGTGAAAGTAAATTACTGCTAATAATTAGATAGATAGATAATTTGTTAAATTCATAAGCCTGGAATACATGTGAAGAATGGCTGACGATCCCAGCCAGTGTGTTAAAATCACAAGATGTGTCCCTTCTCACCAGGGGTGCCAAGCAGGTTGCTGTCTCTCATTAGGCGGTACTCCTCTTCACTCAATTCATTAATAAAGTGATAGTATGCCTCCTCCCGACGAAGACGCTCTGCCTGCCTCCGCCGTTCATCTCCCCCACCAGGAGGGTCCATCACCGTGAAAAGTGCTGGCAGAGAGATGATTGATGGTGTCAGTCAGGGGTGAAAAGTCATCCGCCGCTACCCACAATAGCTTATAACATTTAGCAACAATACAATGAGGACTGCAGTCACACGTTGAGCCTCTGCAGCCCCACTGTTTACGTGAACATGCAAAAATGTGATTACAATATGTTGCTCAAGCTAACGGCTTTTTTGATCCTCTTACAAAAAAATACAAAACGAACGTTTTAATCAGCTATATTACCCACCAGTGTCAGGATAACAACCTAATCCTGAATGTCAGCAAAACAAGGACATGATGGAGAACTTTAGGAAGAATCAGCCAAAGAACTATGCTCCCCTTATTATCTATGAGTCCTCTTGTGCAGGGGGAATAGCTTCAAATACCTTGTTGTCCACAGCACTGAAAGCCTGAACTGGGCGTTGGATACTGACTCAGTCAGTAATGAGAAAAGCAAGGCAGAGACTGTTTTATCTGAGACACCAGTTATCAACTCAAATACTCAGGAATTTTTGCACAAACCATAGGCGCTGCATTACCCTGCATAAAGGATGTTTACAGTAGACGCTGCAAAGAGAAGGCCAGGAAAATCGTTAAAAATCCCAGCCATCAGGATAACTGTCTTTTCACCATGTTGAGATCTGGAAGAAAGTAACAGTTTCACCAGGCCAGCACTGAGATGCTCAGGAAGAGCTTCAACCCTCAGATGACAAGGATACTGAATGATGACCCTGCCTAATCCTAAACAGTGACGTTTATTTATCACTTCTATCACTGCAATTGTGGGGCTGTGGCTGTAGAGCAGGTCATCCTCTAATTGTAAGGTTGGAAGTTCGATCCCCGGCTCCTCCTATCAACATGTCACAGTACCCTTGGTCGAGATACTAAAACCCTAATTGCTCCTGATGGCTGTTCCATTAGTGTGTGAGTGCGTGTGAATGGTGAAAAAAATGAGCAGCAGGTGACACTGTGTACAGTAGCCTCATCCACCAGTGTAAGAATGTATGTGTGAATGGGTAAATATGACTATTTGTGTGAAAGCACTTTGAATGGTCAAAAATGACTAGAAAAAGGGGCGTCCAGTAGCTCACCAGGCAGAGCGGGCGCCCACAGCATCCCTGCCGCAGCAGTCATAGGTTTGATTTTGACCTGCGTCTCTTTTCTGCATGTAATCCCCTCTCTCCCCAGCTCACACTTAAGCTTCCCTATCTATAATAATGGAAAAAGCAAAAAAAAAAAAAAAAAACTAGGACAGTGCTATACAAGTAGAGGTCCATTTACAATCGGTGGAACTGAAAACTACTACATTTTACTGAAATCTCAGGGTTTGAAATTAACACCAGCCACCAGCTAAAATCTGGTAAAACATATAAGGGGCTGCTAGATTTGCTTCACTCATCAGGCCCCACAAAAAAGAAAAAAAAGTGATCAATTGCGTGGCTGGAAGATTTTGAAATCCCTCAGCCACAGAGGCAGATGGACAAAAAAATATAACTTCCAACCGTGGAAATTATATTTTATGATGTCGTGTAACACATAATTTGATTGATTATTTTACAAACTGGGTAGTATTAGATACTGGAGGCAGAACTGCAATGCAAGGTAGAGTTGCTCGATTATCTTAGCTTTAAAATGACTAATCTAAGGGCGACAGTTAAGACAACGCCATCCATTTTCTATCGAAAGACTCCACCAGCAAGACACTGGGTAAGGCTACAGTAATCTTGCTAACGTTTGGCACTACGATTAGTACCGCCTTAAAGAGTCACAATCAGACTTACTAATTATTACATCTCTATGTAATTTAGCACGAACATCAATGCTCAATTCATTCAATGTAAGAAAAAGCCAATAAACAGCCTATTAACAACGTAGTCTTGATGAGAGCTAATGTTAGCCAAGTTACACCAGCAGCTACGGAAGGCCATGTTGAAGGCAGGGGAATAAAGCAACAAAACTGGCGTTGTCATCCTGGTTAGCCACCAATCAGCGGCCTAGTTTTAATGATGGACGCGCCAGGCGTCCAATCACCGCTCTACAAAGGCGGGCCACGGTGAACTACACGGAGGTCTCCTCCATGTAAACGCAGGGCAAAGGAGGAAAGACAAAGAATGTTGTCAGCTTTATGACAGAATTACATTATAAAAACATTAACGCCTGGCATTGGTTAACTCAGTTTCCGCCCAAAGACAACAGTCGATGTTATGGACGTTTAAAGGATCCGAAGTGTTATTATGAATGCGCAACGCTTTAGTTGCTAACAGAGCGCTAGCAGATTAGCACATCCACCGTTAGCGAATAGCAGTCCGTCGTTAGCGGTGTTAGCCGAGTCGCCTGCGAGCGGTGAGGCTGAATAACTCCTCACATATAAATGTGACGAACTGTTTTATGAAGCTGTTCATGTATACACAACTTAACACACAACCCTAGCATGGTTTTAAAAGAGATGACAGTGTCATTAAAAGATTTTACTACCTGACAAAGCAGCGGTAATATGGACGGTTCGCTCTGCTCTCCCTTCTCTGTCAAACCAAGATGGGACCAGTGGTGCTACACTACACCGTCCTTCAGAAACAACCCCACTGTTCACGTTAGTTCCTAGGTAACACAACATCGGCGTCTGTTAACAGATTTTTTTTTCTTATTTATTCTTTTTTCATTTTTATTATAGACAAAATAAATATTACAACAAGTTATTCAATTCTACATAGACGTATTCTCATCTTCACTTTATCAACTATTAATTTATTATCATCAATCTATAATTTATCCATCTGTTCACAGATGTAGATTTATTAATGTCAGACCCCTTTTTCCTTGTAGTCGTGATTGAATTAATACGTTTTAAGAAAGCACTGAAATGTGTAAAAACCAAACAAGCACTACAAAAACATCAATAAAGAAAAAAATAAACAAAAACCCACAATATCAGCAAAATGTAGCTCAGTTGTTGCTATCCAAAAATACAGTACAAAAAAAATCTGATGATTATAATTCACCTTTGTAAAATGAAACTACATTGCAATTGCTAATAGTGCAGTTTGGTTATTTACTGTTCTTTTAAAGATATGATGCTGTTACATTACATTGTGGAGTAAACCACCTAAAACAGAAATGTGTATTAATGTAAAGCTGAAAGCATTAATACACTCTCAGAAGACCCAATACAGATACAAATATGAATTAATTTGATTGGAATATAGTTAAATGGGATAAGATAGAAATCAGTAGTTACAGTGCAATAACAAGTATTCAAATGCAATAAAGGAAATGAAATTGCAGAGGAATTAAGTACAGGGAAGTACAAATAATTTGCCAAAGCCAACTATAGTGTAGAAAACACATGGAAACAATGCAAGACAGAAAATTCATCACAAAAGAAGAGCTTTTAGCCTAACTGTAAATTTTGAATGGAAATATGAGCAAGAAAGAGAGAAACTGGTAATAAAAAAAGTAAAAACAATAATTTAAGTATAAATCATTAACTTAACATTCAAGTGGCATTTTAATTCATTGTTTAATTATTTTTTGTCACACAGAGGAAATAAAGATAAAAATACAGGCAGATTTTTCATTTTAACATTTGAAACTGTTTTTATTTCTTGCCAAAACAAAAAGGCAATTAGCAACTTAACTTAAGAAATTAGTATAACGTTACAAGAAACAAAAGTTGAAAAAGAAAAAAAAAAAAAAAAAGAAAGAAAGAAATTTTTTAATACAAATCAAAAATTTAATATATACTGTATATATTAAATGTTCCTTTAAAAAGGCTAATAATCATTTTAATAAGTAAGTGAGCTGTGACAAGACAATAAGTCTCTGTCTTGTCACAGCTTACTAATGTCTTGAAATGTCTGGGACATTTCTTGCCAAGTCTCATGCTGTCATTGCACCCACGTTTACAAAAGAAATCAAACCAATTTGCTCAAGTTTCAAAGGTTTCATTTAAAGACCTTTGAAAGGGCTTCTGAACGCACATGAGAAAATTGATGTCGATCCGGGTTTCAAAGGGTTAATCGCCTGTATTATAGCACTGAAATATGCCACAATCATGCAAAATATATACACATTTCTTCAACATACAGTTGTAGTAAGTGAGTAAACTTATGCATGATCTCTGGTGATAACGGGTATGATTTTCCACGTGGTGTAGTCCGTGTTTCCTCGGCTCTTTCTCTACTGCAGGGCTGTCTTCACGACGTTTTGCGACAGTGCCGTGCGCGAGTACGCCGTCGTTACCGAGTGAAGTGCGTCTCTTTGGAGCAGATACCGGCTGAGAGAAACGCAGCAACAAGAGAAAGGATTTACATTTCGGGCTCGTTTTGCACCGGGACTATCTCCGAGCACCGCGCATCTCCTCCGGTACCGACAATCCGAGCCGAAACCTGGATGTGGAAGCGGGGCTGAGGGAAGAAAGGGCCACGCTGGGGACGAGCTGAATTACCAAACCGAGCTCGTCGGAGTAGCCCAGTTGCCTCCCAAGCGACGCTTTAAAACAGAGAAGGAGCGGATACATTCAGCCCGATCAGAGGTGAAAATGGACTATGATTTTAAAGTGAAGCTGACCGGCGAAAGAGAGCGAGTCGAGGACCTGTTCGAGTACGAAGGATGCAAAGTGGGAAGAGGCACCTACGGTCATGTATACAAGGCGAAGAGAAAAGATGGGTGAGTTGATGACCAGCAAGGCCTCTAGCCACTGAACCCTTCCCCTGCCCCCCCTCCTCCTCTCTCCCAAATACATTTTAATTACTCCTCTCATCTGTTCCCCATGTTAGGCTTGTGTGCAACTGGCAAATGTCTATAATCTAAGATTTATGCAGAGAAATAAGACGATAATGCATTGACATTATCTGCACTGGCAGGATGCTGATGGAGATGTCTGCCTTATATGCTGTTTCTATGTGGTTGTGACTTCTATTTCTGAATTTCTGAATGTTAAAAGGCACCTGTTTTTGTTGCTCAACAGTGTATGCATGATTCTATTCAGTAAAATTAAGAGCATTTGCAGGTGTTGTGGTGAGTGCAGGATACAGCAGGTGCATGTGCATGCAGTTGTTAGTGTTGCAGGGTTGGAAATTGGCAACAACCGACAGCCAAATGTTGGTAAAATATGAAAATAGCTGCTAGATTTGCCTCACTCACCGTCTAAAACACAAAAGTAGTCTGTTGAGAGGCTGGTAGTGGTGGCAGGTGGACAAAAAAGTTCATTTCAAACCCATGCAATTGTGTCAGTGGTCATTTTTTGAAGTGAGAAGGGTTGCATTATCACAATCATGGTAAAATATGTTTATCAACTAATCACACATATAAGTCTTTGTGTGAGTGGTTAAGAAATATGAACATGTAGAGAAATCTGCTACATTAAAGCTGATTTCCCCACCTGTGTTAAGTGGTGTATATGACAAAATCTGTAATCTAGCATACCAAAATTTGTGCTCATGTTGATTTTAAACTTTTTTGTCCTAGTTATATGTGTCACCAACCCACTTTTGTTCCCTGTTTGTTTACTTATGGCTTTTTTTTGCCTGTTAGTCAATAGTGGAGAGATGCCATGACATACAGAGAGGGAATGACATGCAACAAAGGTCCTTGGCAGGACCCAAACGTACTCTGTGGTATATGGACACTGTGGCGCCACCCACCTTCAATTCCGAAATTTTTATTTGTCCCCCTTCTGCCCACTGTTTCTGATGTAATCCATGTTTTAAGCGTGTCTGGACCAGAGCTTGTCTGAAGGCAGCCCGAGCTACCAGGACCATACTAGGCCCATTATCACAGCCCCGACATACTGGCAGCCGGAACCACACAAAAGAACCCTAAAGTGTTTAAAGATGTTTGTGTTCACTTTAGGAGGCTGCTGTTTATGAGAGTCTGTGAGCTAATTTGTGCTGCAGTAGTTGGACGAGGCCTGAGGAGGCACAAAGCATGGGTTTATGAGATGATTTAGGCCAGGGGGAGGGAGGGGTTATAACCAATTCATTCAAGTGAGAGCCAGTCCCAGTGCTCTGTTTGTCCCTCGCCAGCTGCCAGACAGGGCCTGTTTCCTCTCCCCCTCTATTGTTTTGAGCCTCAGAGGTGAGCTTGATTACACAAATCTGGAGGTAATGCAACTCGGCCTTTTCTCAGAGTCTCTGTGCCAGCTGCCAAGTGCCCCCCTTTATGTTTCTGTGCAGACAGCTCTCAGGGGGCCCGCAGTCTGGTCTGGTGTTGATGTTTCTCTGCCTCTTTCTGTTTGTAGGAAGGATGATAAGGACTACGCCCTCAAGCAGATTGAAGGCACTGGCATCTCCATGTCAGCCTGCAGAGAGATTGCAGTAAGAACTGCCTGGCTTACTTTGTCCCTTTGTTTGGTTTCTGTTCAACACCCTCATGCCATTCCTGGGTGGCTTATGTAAGGCCCGAATCACCTTCACAAAGTAAAACACAAGTGCTAAAAGAAGAAAAAAGACATTAACATAATGCATATAAAGGGTAGACATATAAATATAAACTATGCCCCCCAAAACAGCACCTCAAACATCATATGCTTCAAAGTTATTCTTATTAATTTGCATTAATTTGGACAGATGATATAGTGTCCACCCTCTTATTTGCATTATTTATGGTAATCACTATGTCCCCACTTTTAGCACCTAATAGCAGCGTTAAATTGTACGAATTTCCAGAATGGAAAACCTTCAAAAGTGATGGAATCTTACAATCTCATTTTCCAGGCCTGGGGAAGTCATGGAATTAGCAAAAATGATTCAAAGTTTTGGAAAAGTCCCTAAATTGTGTTGCGTGTAATGAAATAGTCACAGTAATCTTCCATGGATAAGCGTCCATGAAATATAACGGAACAGCAAATCCCATTTCTGTTTCTGTCGACGTAACGTAGCTCTAATTTTCACCGATGTGTGACGTTTTGTTTATCGTCACATACGTTTCTTCATTTTCCTCCCATGTGTAGTTTTTCCCGGTATGCCAGCTTGCTGAAATCATGTTAGAACAGAGTTCAAATCAGTTATGTTAGAAAAAAACGAAATAAATAAAACACTGAGCAAGTGGGAAAAGAAAAAAATAAAATTATTAGTACTTGAAAAGTCATGGAAAGTTTTGAAACCTGTATTTGTCCCCATGATTTCTGCTGTGAGCGTGTGTGGTCGCTCCTCTGAGAAGGTTTGTGTGTTGCAGCTGCTGCGGGAGCTGAAGCATCCTAACGTCATCTCGCTGCAGAAGGTTTTCCTGTCACATGCAGACCGTAAAGTATGGCTGCTCTTTGACTACGCCGAGCATGATCTCTGGGTAAAATGCACACACACACAAACACACACACACACACACGCACAAGAGCTGGATGGCATGACCGCAATATTATCTATCCGAAATGAGTGGAAACGCATGTGGATAGTTTTATTTTTAATTGTTTCTTGATTAGTTTAGACTATCTGGGATTGCAGCGATATACCAGTTTCAAGGTAAACCGTGGTATTAAAGCTGACAGTTATCGTTCCATGTGCATTTATTTATCTACGATATTAAAAAACGCAATCAGACGGAGAATCTTTCCTGTGCACGCACATCTCCTTTTCCTTTCGATTGCCTTTTTACATGTACTTCCATTGAAAAGTTTAAAGCCTAATGTCCTCAATTCCTTAAAGGCTAATTGTAACAGATAATAGTAATAATACTGTTTGTGTAATACTACGATACTGTGATATTTTCAGAACCGATTATCAAACCATGACCAACCAAAACCATTCGTTTTAATCTGGTACAAAAGCACAAGACGTTCACGAATGCAGAATTACTCACAGCATGTATACTCACGATCACCATCAGCCAGTTGTAAGGAAAGAGACTTAAAATGGTGCTAATTATGCATTGCTAAGTCTCATTAAAACACACAAACACCAAGAGCTATTCAACATTTGCTCGTCAAACCTCTGCTGCATTACTTTTGGCCGGGTATGCGAGTTAAAATGCCATTTTCTGCCACAAAGCTGCAACAGTCACATTCCCTTCCCTAGGAAGTGGAAACACATGCCGCAAACATTAGCCTTGCTGATCTTGCCTGTAGCATGAACTTATATCTGCAGCATTACAAATGCGGAAAATCCCACAAAATGAAAGATTTCAATCATTGTGTTCGTACACATACCTCAATTACTATTATCTTGTCTTTCCGTAGCACATTATTAAGTTCCACAGAGCGTCCAAGGCCAACAAGAAGCCACTTCAGCTGCCCAGAGGAATGGTCAAGTCTCTGCTCTACCAGATCCTGGATGGCATCCATTACCTCCACGCCAACTGGGTCCTCCACAGAGACCTTGTAAGAGGATTGGGGAGGGCAGAGAGGGGAGGAGAGGAGGGGGAGAGAGAAAATATTTTGGTAGAAGGGAAAACAAGGCCGCGGTTGATGAGAGATTGGAAGATTGTTATTGGGCAGAGAATCAGTCAAAGGCATGCAAAGCGGTGTCCGTTTGCACATGTTTAGATATGGTTCTTAACTTTCCCTAATGTCATGTGTTATAAATGTGTGTAGATGAATGATAATATGTTAAAAAGTTGTTCAAAATTAGCATGCATTTTTCATATGCACGTTTTTAATACAATATTCTATGTTTAAGTTGTGCAAGTTGAAGATTAGTTGATAAAAACTGGGTTTTAATTAGTTATAGTTGCGGTTATTGTTTTCTAAAGCTTTAACAAATTAAAAGTTCTCTCAGTTTAGTCTCAGGTATTATTGTTTTTACTTCTTTGACTGAAAAGCCAAATTATCTTTCACTTACATCCACAGTGAGATGGAAATGGTAGACCTCTCCTGTGGGATGTAGTCTGTGTATTATATCCACTAGAGGGCAACATAGAGATTTGATCACATACCACATTCAGTGCTGTAGTTAACAGAATATCTGCAGATCTTAAAAAAGTCTCAAGCATTGAATTCAGTTTCCTCAATAAAGAAATTGTTTGCCCGCTGTAGGCAGTAATGTTAGTTATGTAATATTTTCTACTTGATTGTGAGCAGGGGTGCAAACAAACAATTATTTTAGGTGTCGATTAATCTGCAGATCACTTTCTCTATTAATCAGTCAGTTGTCTGGTCTATCAGATATCTGAAAAATGTTAAAGATGTTGATCAGTGTTTTTCAGTGTACAAGATGGTGTCTTCAGATGCCTTGTTTTGTCCACAACCTAAAAGATATTCAGTTTTCTGTCATAGAGAAGTAACGAAACCAGAAATCATTCACATTTAAGAAGCTGGAATCAGAAAGTGTTTCCTTTTTTTTTTTTACATAAGATATTGCTTTAAATGAATACTCGGTTATCAAATTTGTTTGCATTATTTAATAGTTAACAACTAATGTATTAATTGATTTATCATTGCAGCTCTAATAGTGGGCAGTCAGGAGAAAATACACGCTCATTAACTAAAAGTAGGATTGTTACAACAATGCATTTTGTGCTTAGTATTGTCACTAATACTAGTTACAGAAAGCTCCTCTTATATTAGCAAGTGCTGATTTTAGTATAATGTATTAATCATTTTTAATTGGTAAATCGATCTATTAATTTCATGCCAGTTATCCAGATCACATGGATTTCATTGATATATTGGAATTATTGTTATGTAGTGCTGGAAAGTACTGAGAATGTGATATAAGTCATTCAAAGCTTGACTGTCCCTGCTGGTTTTCCATTATACTCTGTCCAGTATGTTTAAGAAACAAGCATAAGATTGCCCTCTTCATGGTAGGGCTGGGCGGTATATTGACTTTTTTAGTTATATCAATATATTTTGAAACGATGCAGGATGAGATAATACTGTTTATATTTCTATATTTTCGTGGTGGGTTACATAACTTGTTTCCTCTGTAAAGCCGTGCCAGTTTGCATCTCTCATCTGAGTGCAAACCCGCCTCACTCGATCACAACTTCTCCTACAACACGGAGGGAAACACAGCACTCTAGTTTAATCAGTCTGTTAATATTCATGCAATTTACTTTTTCATTTGCATGTTTTTGAAGCTGAAAAAATACAAACAGAGGCAGGAAACCCCGTCTTTGCATTATATTTTGGATCACAGTCTGTGTTAAGAAAAGTAATTTTAAAATCTTTGACTTACAACCAAATGTGTAATGCGCTGTGCGGAAAAAAACAATGTGCATATATATCTATATCTATATATATATATCCTGTATCACCATTCAACCTTGATGAATGTGATATGGTTTTTGGTTCATGTCGCCCGGCCCTACTCTGGGGTATTAAAAAGTCTTATATTTAACTCTCTGAACTCTGCAGAAATCCTGAGCTCAAACAACTGTGCCAAGCAAAGCTGATTTAATCTCAGTGGTTTTTCTGTATTTTTGTAGATTCTGTGTTGTTGAAGCGTTTTCAAAATTGTGTATCTGTCTCTTTTCCTCAGAAACCAGCGAACATTTTAGTGATGGGGGAAGGGCCGGAGAGGGGTAGAGTAAAGATCGGTATGAGTGTCCTCTTTTAAAATGTTTAAAATTCACTTTTTTTTGAGGTTTTGCTATATTTGACTGACAGTGATGTTTGTCCTGCAGCGGACATGGGGTTTGCCCGTCTCTTCAATTCACCGCTGAAGCCTTTAGCCGATCTCGACCCTGTGGTGGTCACCTTCTGGTACAGAGCACCTGAACTGCTGCTAGGGGCTCGGCACTACACCAAAGCCATCGGTGAGAATGGTGCAACACCATCTGTCTTTTTGATTTCCCACGATGTGTGAACGCATGCAAACCAGTTCTACTGACTTTAGTGAGATTAAATCAGTGTGTGCTCTGTTTTTCTCACAGACATCTGGGCGATTGGCTGCATCTTTGCGGAGCTGCTGACGTCTGAGCCCATATTCCACTGTCGCCAGGAGGACATCAAGACCAGTAACCCTTACCACCACGACCAACTGGACCGCATCTTTAATGTCATGGGTTTCCCGGCTGGTGAGTCTCGTGTTGTTGATTAAATACTGATTTAATGGTTTACCTGAATTGCTTCAAAAAGGAAAAAGAAGTCCTTCCGATTTTCCAAAGAGTGTATGCATGTTAAAGGGACAGTTCATCACAAAATTAAAAGTACACATTTTAACTTTTACCCGTGGACTTATTATCAGTTTCGATTGTTTTGGTGTGAGTTGCAGAGTGTTGGAGATATCAGCTGTAGAGATGTCTGCCTTCTCTCCAGTATAATAGAACCAAATGGCACTCGGCTCGTGGTGATCAAAACGCCAAAAAAATACATTTGAAAAACTGAACAGCCATGTCTCTCTCCAGAATTAGTGAGTCTGTTACCCAAGATAATCCACAGACCTTATTGTGAGCACTTTCATATAGAAACTATTTTCTCTCTACAAAACTACACCCACGACCATATCACTGCCAAGAAGGAAGCGTGCATCTACTGCTAGCTCTCACCTACTGAGCAAGCTAACGTTACAGTTCAGCCGATGAGGATGCCATTAATTTTCACATCCCGCGCTGTCACAGACACAAGCTTCTTGTCTAGATGCACGTTTCCTTCTGCGTAGTGATACTGTAAACAGCTGTAGATCTGTAGAAAGAAAATTAGGTATGAACCAGTTGTGAAATTCTGTGCCAGTATGAATATTAAAAGTAAAACATTTGGTACAACAGCCAAAACCAATGTTTTTTTTTTTGTTTGTTTGTTTATTTTGTTATTGTTATTAGTTATTCCCCCTTTAGTGCCAGAGAAACAAAGATATCTTCATTATAAAAAAAGCCGAACTGTTTTAAAGTCATTCAGTCCTTCATTATGCAACTTTAAATGTGCACAAATTCAGTCACAAAATGTATGAAACAACCTTTAATATAATCTTTCACATAAAAAACATCTGTTAAAAATCACTTTTTTACTTTATATAATATATATCATTATTCCCTCTCTAATGTCGAAGGCAGTCAACAAATGGCAAATATTGGTTTAGCCAGTATATTGGTGCACCCCTAAAGAAAATAGTCCTGCATTTTTGGTGTTTTGAGCACCACAAACTGAGGGACATCTAGGTCCATTTTATTCGAGAGACGTAAGACATCTCCATGGTCGATATCTCCAACACTGTGCAACCCACACCAAACCAATCTGGAGTGATAAACAGCACTACAGTTAAAATGAAAATATGTATGTTTGAACTGGATTTGATTTGATGTATTTCACACTTTAGCACACATTTAAAAACAGCAATGTTATACTTTTCAAGAAAAGTAAACATGCAGGGGAACCCAGAAAACCCTCAAGGGGCTTGGGGTGAACTGTCCCTTTAATGCTGTTATTATACCAAAATGTCAGCCGCTATGTTGCCTTTCAATGGAAAATGTTGTGGAAGGATAAGCATTTTCCGTCCCTAGCAGAGGCAAATTATTTGCTTGGTCTTTGCAAGCTCCTTTTTTCTTGAGGCAGTACTGCGGTCTGTTGGCTCTGAACACCAATCCACTGACACGATAGAGGAAGCCAAGTCGCAAACACAGAAACTTTTACTTGCAGGGCTACATTTGGGCCTGTATTTTCCAGTTCACTTAGTCTGCTTCTGATCTTTCTGTCTTTTATTCTACCATCTCTGCTGCTCTAGTTATGTAATTCACCCGTCTGATGGAGTTTTGTTTCCTGCAAGACAATCAAATTTTGCATTGTGACAAATGTAAATTGGTTATGTTAAAACCAAAGCCCAATATACCTTTTATGTAACAAGCGACCATTGGGCAAATCATGAGCATTTGTACTTACAAAGATTGTAATCCAGACGTCACCACAACCTAAATAATCTGTTCTTGAAGGGAGGGAGCGTATGACGTGGTGTAATCCTGTCTTTCCCTCATTTGACAGATAAAGACTGGGAGGACATCAAAAAGATGCCAGAACACTCTACACTGATGAAAGACTTTAGAAGGAACACGTGAGTCTAGCGAGCACTACTGTCCTAGTTTTCTGAAAGATCAAAAACAAAGTTGGAGCGAAGCAAAGTGCCATGTCTGCTGGCAAAAATACATTTTTTGAGTGTTGTACACAATTCTTGCTCAACCATGTAACAACTCTGCATGTTTTTATATGGGGTAATTACACTGATGGCTTGATATTAATATGATCCACTCCATTTTTTTTGCCACAGATACACAAACTGCAGCCTTATAAAGTACATGGAAAAACATAAAGTCAAACCAGACAGCAAAGCATTCCACTTGGTGAGTTAAAATGCCTCAGTAATAATAGGGCAAGTGCATGTAATTTGCATAGCTTATGGACATTATAGTATAATTATAATAGAAGCCATATTTGGTTTTCCATGACAAATGAAGCATGCTTTGTCGTTATTCTATTAATGGTTTCTTCTTTGAGGCTGACATTGTGTAAAACTCATTAAAGCTGCAGAAGCTGTTGACCATGGACCCCATCCGTAGAATCACATCTGAGCAGGCCATGCAGGACCCCTACTTTTTGGAGGAGCCTCTGCCGACCTCTGAGTGAGTTACAGCACACACATGCACACACCTACAGTCTGTATCCGGTTTGTCTATCTCGTGCTGCTCCTTGGTTTGAGTCACATGACGACCCTAGGGTTGCTACCACATTGAACGGGTCCATTAGCTAATTAGCTTTGAGTCATGGGAATAAATGTTTGAAGTTGACAAGCCTCTTTTCTCCAGTGTGTTTGCAGGCTGCCAGATCCCCTACCCCAAGAGGGAGTTCCTGACAGAGGAGGAACCAGAGGACAAGGCAGACAAAGTGAGAATTGTGCCGCAGATTCTGTCTCTTAACAGGCGTTCAGCATACTTATTTTATGAATACATACAGAGAGGTAAAGAGAAACATTGAAAATAGATAGTAAATGTACACACACAATACAATGTACATCTTTTGTTTTTTTACTATTAGAAAAACCAGCAGCAGCAACAGGGAAACAACCACACAAATGGGGCGGGGCACACCGGCAACCCTGACAACAGTCATGCCCAGGGCCCGCCTCTGAAGAAAGTGCGAGTTGTCCCGCCCACCACTACCTCAGGTGGCCTCATCATGACCTCAGACTACCAGGTAAATCCCTCCTACGCAACAGGTGGATGAAAACATAGCTCTCTAATGTTAGCTGGGCCTGTTTGTGCCAGTGGTGTCATGCTACACCAGTATCGACAATAGCTGTGATGTTCAAAGATGAATTTTTAATATGAAGTTAATCTGAAAATAATCCAGCGCCTCTTAAATAATTTGTCTTTCTTGTTTGTCTCCCTCACCCATCACCATCTTGTTGCCTTTTCATTATTCATTAAGTGTTGGGTTTTTTTTTACTACAATTTTTTACAGTTGGGGTTACAAAGATAACATCATTATTATTTATTTATTCCAAATATTACTATATATTATTGTACTCTTTTAGCCATGATTACCCTGTCGTGAAAATCTGATATATCATAATTCCTCACAATCACTTTACCGAGTGATCATACAGTAGGAAAACACAGATGCACATATTTCAATATGCAAGTTTAATGATTTGATAATCTGATAATCTCAAATATTAATCTGTTTCATTATAGTTTTCATACAAAATTACATTTGTCACATTTTTTTTCTGCATATTTAGAGTTTAAGTTAAAATTCCTAAACTCCTTTTTTGTTTTTCCGTAATTGTCAGGAATTATTTCTTCAAAGGGCAGCTTCATTATTATTATCATTTTTTTTGTTTAGTAATTAATTAATTTATTTATTTATTAAAGTTTTTATTTTATTCTGTAGCTTTCCAGTAGTGTTTCTTGTGTTTTTAAATCTGAAAATTCTGGAGGGTCAGATTTTGGTCTGGTTTTTTGCTCAAAGTGCTTTTTCCCCAAGCTCTTCTAAAAACCATTATTTGAAGTTATTAGAAGAAGGCTGATTTGAACACTGAGATGTGTGACGGCTGGCTTGACCACAGTTATTTTTAGCGTGTTCCCTGCAGGCGACTCACTGGCTCCCTGCGGGCAACCAAGCGCTCACAGGCATCATGTCGACTTCTGCTGCTTTAGACCAAAAGGCCACTGGTGTAAAAAGTGGGGCAAAGTTTGGAGTTAATAGGATTTACTGAATATCTTGTTTTCTTCTTCCACCCTGCAGCGCTCCAATCCACATGCTGCCTACCAGAACCCTGGACCAAGCACATCACTGCCCCAAAGCAGCATGGGATACTCCTCTACCTCCCAACAGCCGCCCCAGTACTCCCACCAGACCCACCGCTACTGAGACACCCCTCAAATACACACACACACATACATACACTTATACACACACATATAACTATATATACACGCATACACAGCCCTCACCATGCCCACCTGAACGAATGTACTGAGGGATGTGGGGATGTCCGAGGCAACACACCACCCCACAGAGGGCACTTTTTCTCTGCAGCAGTCTGTTAGGTCAGAGTGACAGCAACCTACACTTCTTCAAAATAACACACCCATAACCCCAGTATTAGAAACACAGTGATAGAGCAAAACCTGACAGGTGAAACACAAGGTGGGAGGAGGAGAGGAACGGACTCTTTGGTCGATTCCAACCTGTTTTTGACGTAATCAAACCAGCCGAGAGAAGACGGCTCAGTTTGGGGGGGACACGTGTTAATATGCTGTGTCATCTCCTCCCCTTTTCTTCTACACCTGTCTCCACACCCCCACTTACCCCAGCCCGTTAACCCTCTTCCCGTTGAAGCTTAGATGAGACTGAAAGCTGCTATGTGACTGCCAGCGGTGACAGATTCCCTGTCCGACTGTCCTCCCGTCTGTCTGTCTGTCTGTCCGTTTGTTATTTTGTGTGTGTGGCCCTGTGAGGGCCTCAGCTGAGGACTGAACTGAGCTGCTGTGAAGCATGCTGGGAGGATGCGGAGCCCCCACAGCTGTGGCGTTGAGGGTTTTTTTTTTGTTCAGAAAGGACAAAAAAAAAAATTACAAAAAAGATTTTAGTAGTTTCTAATTTAATATGTTTTCATGGTTTTGTTTTCATGGCGAGTGTGGCAGAGTAGCTTGCGCTGCCTGAGCGCTCAGCTGCTGTGGGCAAGCCTTACAACGTGATGACAAAACCAACCAATCGCATGGAGGATGGCAGATGGAACATGCATTGTACTGTATTGTATTGAAATATTTTACATGAAGCAAGTACCCTGACAATAAAAGTGGAAACATTGAAATTGTTAATTGTGTGTGTGTGCAAACAGCTGATTACTGATGCATTTCCTTTTTGTACCTGTAATGACATCTTTCACCTTTTTTTTTTTTTTTGCCATTTCTACTTGACAAAGCCAGAGCTGCTAACTATACTGAACAAAAATTTAAACATAACACTTCTGTTTTTGCTTATCACGGGTCTAAGTTAGAGATCCAAGACTTTTTAACCCTTTGAAACTTAAGCAAATTGGCTTGATGTGTTTCAAACACACGTGAAGAAGAACATGTCCCCCTCAGTATTTAGATTGTGCATTTGCGCTCTTTCAATAAAAATCTGAAGGAAGCCGAGAACTCTTATTTTTGGTTAAATTAAAGACATTCCAACATAAATTGATGCAGAGAGGGCACAAATTGGTGCACAAAATCAACCTGAATGCTGTATTTTATGCTCAATATCTCTTGGAGAAAGATTCTCAAATCCCCATTTAATATGTATCCAATTTAATATTGTAACAAAACCTCCACTCCTGCCTCATTGTCCTTTAACTACAGTGACCCTTTGATGACTATGCAATTTAAGACAGCAGACTTAAAGCTAAAAGGGGCTCCAAAAAAGATTTTTTTTTATAATTGATTACCCTGACTGTAATTTTCTAAATTAATCAATTATCATTGATTAATTTAGAAAAGTAATCTACAATGACTTCTCACTTTTAAGGGGTATAAAAAATCATGAAAAAATATTTGATGCAATTAATATGCTCAAAATTTGCAGAAATTACTAATTTTACACAAATTTCCCGTAGTTATTGCATTCACTATTTGGGTTAACTGTTGCTGATCTGCACTCTCAGTGCTTTGCAGTGAATAGAATATGAAACATTTCTAAAACATTTCATACATTTATACTTACTCCGGGTTCATCAGTTTACTTGATGATAGGAAAGGGGTCCCTTGGGGAAATAGGTTGAGAATCACTGGTCTATAAAATCTAGAAATAGTGGGAAAAGGTCTATATTAGTTGTAAAGTCTGGTCTTTTCTGTCTAAGCTGCACCACTTTATTACAGTCACATACTGTACATGTGTGCTTTGGTATTCATGGCTGAATCAATTATATATGCCAAACTGACAGCTGTATAACAAATGAAGGCTGTGGCTTCCCCACTTGTCCAGGAATAGAAGTACATTTTCAATAATGAAACTCCTTTTCCTTTTCATGTGGACTAAACCCAGTGTACAGTAGGGTTGAAACAGTATGAGATTTATTGTCATGAGTCAGAATGACTCATGAAAACGAAAGGGTTATTTTTGTTTGAACAAATGTTTTTATTACTGTAATTGAAGCTTGAAACCATTTCTGATGGAGGTATGTGTAAACAGTCTCCCTTTTTGATACTGACTAAAATACAGTTGTTGTTTTTTTTCTAATTGTAGATAGGCAAATACATTGTATGATTATCGTCAACTTTCATATCGCGGTATACCTTTAAATCGATATATTGCTGCAATTTTAGTATAAGCTACAGTCTAATTCTCTGCTCTTTTTTAATGCTTCGATGACAGCCATCTCGCCTCAGACTGTTTTCGTCTACAAACACACCTGGGAGAGTGAAGCACAGATCTAAGTATAGCAAGTCCTCTTATTGAACCTCTTTCTGCAGGATGCTGGCCCAGCTATTTCAGTCTGTTATACAATACTATCCTGGCTCATTCTCAGCATCACTGCCTGAAGCATGGCTCTAACCCCCTGAAAACCTCTCCAGCTCACAATTTTCTGCTATTACACGTTATCTAAATAGGTCTTCATGTCTACAAAATCCCCACAGGCCCCAAGATGAATTTAAAGCCCTGATAATTTTGACAAGGAATGGGTCCCAGTTGCGTAAAAAAAAAGGCACGTTAAGCTCTTCAGCAACGCCCAACTATAGCCCCGCCTCCTCTATTCGCAACACTGGGGAGTCTCTCTATCAATCATTTTCTTTAAGCGACACCATTGGCTAATTAGAACGCCCATCATATGTTAAATCCCCATTTTGGCGATTTGATTGGTTGATATGGCTAGTGGGCGTGTCCTCGTCCTCAAAGGATTTTACCCCGGAGTGGCCAGACGGGCTGGGGGACACAGGATGGAAGAGCTAATAGGAGTATCTAACGGGACATGCGGACGGGCTGATTTCTTCTAATATTTCAAGTGCTGGTGAGGGTCTTATGGTACTTTTTACAACCACTAATGACAGCTTTTATCTAATTCGTGAGATAAGCGTGGCTATTTCTGTTCACTGTAGTCTCATTTGTCCAAACTAAGAACTCGACCACTGGACATAAGCTAGCTAACCAAGTGGTCAGTTGGTGCGGACCCCCCGGTTAAGGATAATAAACGGCCGAAACCCGCTTTAAAAATTATACATTTTTGGCAACTTTAAAGCTTTTTCCGCCAGATAATTGATATAGGTTGTACACCGGCGGGTTAGTCAGTTTTTTAGGAGCCCAGACAGAAAACGGCTCGTTAAATTTGCGATTAAAACTGACAGAAAATCACGGGAACCGAGGTGGATGAACAGATGTGGGTCAGTCCATCAGTAACGGGAAGCGACGGTGCGGAACAGTGATTGATCGCGGTTGCCATTAGTTCACGCCTGTGTGTGTATGTGTGTGTGTTTCAGTGAATGTGCGTGGATCAGCCTGTGAGGAGGAGAGGAAGGGAGCGTGTGTGTGTAAGTGATTTGGGAATTTTAAGGAATGAAACATCAATATAAAGCGTTGTAGTAACTTTGGCATGACGTTCAAGTGATAATATTTACAATCAGTCCACCTGATATCCCGAAAAGTATTGATTCATGAAATTTAAACGATGGGAACTTCGTTATACTGATATTATAATGTCATCCTTATACTTATAGCAATTATATCACTAATATCTAGTTGCAACTATTCACTAGCATTCAGTAAATCTAACACATTTTAGATTGATTGAATGTGAATTTGCAAAATTAACGCTTAGTATTATAATGCTTAGTATTATAAAAGCTAAAATAATTTAAAATGTTGAATATATGTCATAAAGATAAATGCATATACATCTGTCAAGCTGAACTTTGATAATGGCATCTTACCTTATCATAGAGAATATATCACCAATATGTGCAAGTATTCACTAACAATCATTAATTGACCACATTTTAAATAAACAAATTATTATGATTATTGGGTAATCAAACATATTAAATTGCAATATTAACACATAAAAATGCACAAGATGGAGCTCAAAGTGAGAAATACTTACCATTGCAACAGCTGAAAGAATTTAAAATGTTCAATTTATATCTTAAAAATAAAGGCAAACAATTTTTACAACTGTCAATGTGAACTTTTTTAATAGATAATGACATCTTACCTTATATTCAAAGGAAATGTATCACCAATATGTAGCTGCAACTGTTCACTAACGATCAAGAAATCGGCCACATTTTAGATTATTTGATTATGGAGTCATCTGATATATAAAACAGCAAAATTAACAAATGCAAAACATAGAACTCAAAGTGAGAAATGCCTGGTCTTGCAACAGCTAAAAGAAATTAAAATGTTAAATTAATGTTGTAAGGATGAAAGTGAGCATTTTTGCAGCTGTCAAGCTGAAAGCCACGTGCTGTTTTTTCCAATACTTGATTGATTATTACATTTTCAATCAATTAACTGATTCACTACCAAAATTAATCAGCTTTGCAAGGATTATGACAACTTGGGGTCATGTTTGCATTAAAAAGTCAAATCTTTGAGTGAGATTAATCCCGCAGATTAACTCGACAGATATGACTGAATAATGTCTGTTATAAATATACATCGAGACAAGGCAAAGGTATGCAAAATCACACAAAAAATTAAAATTGTTGTTCAAACCAACAAAACCTCTTATGTATAAAAGTAGCACATTTTGATGAAGATTATGTCATCACGTTGCCATTTTGCTAAAAGTCAGCAAAGATATTTTTGAGTTATCGCCCAGCCCCTAACATTGTTTTTGGCTGCAAAACCAGAGTTCTGGCCAAAAAACTCCCCGGCCCACACAGTGAGGATTCACTATTCAGTCAATGCTTTTACTCAAGAGTGCCCAATTGTTTCACCACGGATGCACCTGAGTAATATTAGGACAAGGAGATGTTCCTGGACAGGCGCAGTGTCACGGCAGATTTTTTTATTTTTTTTTTACGTCATATTTGGGGCAGTGTGACCTGACGTAATCCAGGCTGCATTATTCATAACATCAGAGCAAGCAAAACAGCCCGCAACATAAGAAGCTGTACTCGGCTCATAAATTGCTAATGACTTCCCTTTCAGATCTTAATGGAGTTCTCACATCTGTAGTAAATGCCTCTGCTATGTCCGTGTGTTGGTGGAGAGATGTGGCATCTTGCAGGAGTCACAGTGGAAGTATATTTTACCCTAAATGTCACCCCTCTGATGATCTTAGGCATTTTTGGCTGCAGATGGGACTGTTAACTTGCTGCTAATGGGACAATTTAGACACTACCTGGTGTGTTTGTGTGTGTTTGTACATGTTTGTGTGCCTGAATGCCTAAGTGTGCATGTTAGGTTGTAATAAATCAAGCATCCAAACGTGACAAAAGGCAGAGTGAGAAACATAGAGCAGGAGAGTGAGAATCTGCGTTTAAGCTAATACATTTCTCTCTGGTGTCTCTGGCTTATGTTCAGGCTTTGCTCTGTCTCTCTCGCCCCTGTCTTTCTCCCTGAGTGAGTGGAGGAGCGTTCGCTTGCTTTCATTGCAAGAGTACAGGGGGCCTTAAAGAAGGTCGAAGAGGAGGAGGAGGAGGGGGGAGGATGCATGGGAGAGCTAGTGCTGTTGCCGTGTGAACGGAGCTCTATTGTCCCGGGAACCTTTCAGTGGCTTCCCCGAGGTCCCTGTTCGTACCCCTCCCCCCGCCCGAATCACCCTTTCTCCCTGACAAACACATAAACACACACTTTGTCCACCTCTAAATGTTACTTGCAACCTTTTTCTTTCTGCCTCACACTCTGTCTCATTCACTGTCCCTTTCCTGTCGCACAGTCTCGGTGTCTCTCTCACGCGTCCTTCTCCGGCTCCTCTTTCCCCTCATTTCTCACAAGCAGACAAGGCCCATCCGTCCCTCCTCCCTCCCTCCCTCCTCATGCTCGCCCCCCCAGTCTCATTATTTCGCCTCATTGATGTGATTGTCATGCCAGCCAGACAGTAAAAGCAAAAACATGCAATCTTCTCATTTGCATCACCTCCCCTCCACATGCAAAATCACTGGGTTTCCAAAATGTTTATGTAGACTGCTAAATCCAAGAGGCTATTTTGCTCCAAACGTTATTGACTGTATTCAGTGTTCTTTGTGGCAGCACATGATGGTGTAATTTTACCCTTTGTTTTCTCTTATTGGCGTGAGGCTGTTGGGGTTTGCAGGGGGTCGCTAGCTGAGAAAACGGGGCCAGATGAGGACTCGGTTGGTGGGAATTGGCCTCAATAAACAGAAGTGTCTCTTTTCTGTCTTGGACAGCTGAAATGACACGATCTGTAATAACAGTAGTTTCCTGCTGAGACACTGACAGCGCAGTGCTGCTACTTGCTTTGTTGGTGATTTATTGTGTTGATGATGTAACCTCATCTTTGAATTTGGTCTCTTATTATGAGATAAAGATTTGGGTAAACATTTGAGCCACTCAGATGGCCAATAGTTTGTAGCTGCGATGGGTTTTAAAACTTACTCTCCATCAAATTTAATTTCTTGTAACCGTAAATGGATTTCTGCAAGTTCCAAAAAACATGAGTGGTATTTCTAGTACCTGTCAGCTATTATTAGCCTCCTGTCACACTGCCAGAGCTCCTGTGTCTCTCCAACCTGCTTTTGACTGAGGAGATTTTTTTATTTGGCGCGAATGCACAGGAAAAAAGTCTGGAACTCTACTTGTAATTAGAGGCGAATCTTTTGATCATTGAATCTAAAAATTGTGTGAGCATGTTTCCATCTGCCTCCCTTCCCGTCCGTCCTCTCAGTTTTCGTCTTGAGTCATGGCCGTATTGTTCTGGATGAGTGTTTGGACAGGAAGGAGAGCTGTGACACAGGGAGGACCAGGAAACAGGAGTCAGGTTGAGACGGCAAAAACAGGAAACAGGAAGAAGCTCAGATAAGATGGCCGCTCCGATGCACTTCTTCTGTTGCTTTGAGTAATTGTTCGGAGTCCTTTGTACTACAGAGAGTCTGGTCAAAGAGCTAAGAGGCGTTTAAAGGGATAGTTCACCCCAAAATCGAAAATATGGATTTCTCCTTTTACTTGTTGAGCAATTTATAAATCCAGATTGTTTTGGTGTCAGTTGCGTAGTGTTGGAGATATCGGCCGGAGAGATATCTGAATTTTTTTGAATATAATGGAACTAGATGGCTAAGAAAAACTCGACAGCAATGTCTCATTCCAGAAATCTTACACACCTTATTGCGAGCAGCTTAGTTTAGTTTATTTAGTTTATTTGTTTCACATAATGCAAAGCACGATGGGGATAAAACATAAAGAGTACATGTGTGGCAGAAACCTATAGTCGCTTATTTGAAAACCACAACCAATACAAGCAATCAACACATTTAGCTGCTAAAAATTCAAAATCACACAATAAAATGTTTTTGACCAGGATATTTTCAGAGACCCTTTTTGTAAACAATGACGCAGAAGGATCCAGTAAATCAGCATTTTCATTCCATTAAATAATTTCACAATATCTGATAGAAAACTGACCACGAGAAGTGTTACACAAAGGTTTATGAAGAGCCTGTCAGTAAATAAAACTATGGGGTACATCTGTCGCCTTATATCTCACTTTAAAGACAAATGTACAGATTGGAAGAATATTAATGTCAAACATTGTCATCAACTGTAATTTATAATGCAGGAACTATTTTATCTCTGAATTACACCCATTTCATCGTATCACTGCGCCAGGAGGAAGTACGCATCTGCAGCTAGCTCACCTAGCTGAGCTGTAACAAACATCCGCCATTATTGTTTATATCTTGCACTGTCATGAGCATAAACTTGTATGTTGCATTGTACTCATGGCATGTTTTCACATAGTCACTGGAGTGCTTTTTTGTTTTCTGCCTTTTTGGCGTTTGCCTGACCGTATTTGTGAATCTCTGTTTGTGTCAGGATTCCAGCTGGGCCTCTGACAAGCCGGTCTGGGATTAGCTGGCATGCTGTATCTTCCTATCTCTAATGCTTTAATCTCTCTGCTGGTCGCCGCAAGTCTTCTGGCTCTGGGACACTGTTGGTCACCACTGTCAGTACGCTGGCCACCAGCTTGCCACATGCTTTCTTTGTTTTTAAACTCAACATTACATATCAACAAGAACAGGAAAATTGAAACTCCTTTATTGAAATTCTGTCCTTTACTACAACAGAAACATAAACTGCATTTTTAAAGAGGACGTGATTTTTGTTGCAGGTATATGTCATTTGGCTTCATGCTTTCCTGTCATTCACTTCAGTGTGAACTAGAGTTGGGTGATACTGAAAAAAGAGTGATCACTTTTTACTCATTATTTAGGAACGATAATGTGACTTTGTTGTCAGTTTGATGATTATTGATTCATTTATATAATTAATCTAAACTGTGAGTGGGTGAGCCCAGTGTGAATATGACGACCAAGCAGCCAACAGCTGTTATTTATTTTGATTTAAAAAAGTTAAATTATTTGAGTAAATTTGGTATTTTAATCATATTTTAACAGATAAGAACAAGAAAGGATTACATTTTAATAATTATGGAAAAAAACAATTAGTCTACTAATCAATTGATAAAAGATTGATTGAGATTAAATAATGACTAAACTACATTTTTAAGTACTTTTTAAATATTCCATGCTTCCAACTTTTTAATTGTAAGTAATAGCTGCTTTTAAAAGTATTGAGTTTGTTTTTTGAGTTTGCATTATGGTCCAAATACACACATTTGAATATATCAAATAGCAGAATAAGTCATTTAAATTGTGAAAATAATGCTTTCAATATGATGTTTCGAAAACTAGGTTTAAAATGATCAAAATCAAAATCACACACACCATCCAGCCTCTTATTACAAACTCAGTCTTAATGTTGGTGTACGTTTCTTGCAGCTCTGTGGCTGACGGGCACAGTGGTGTGTGTCCACAGCCGGTGGGGGATGGCTGTCTTTTTCACAGACAGCAGACCAGATACAGTTGGTCAGAATCAGCATGCTGGTTTCTCCGTCATAGACAGTCTCTCTGACCATGGTACAAGTGCTTAAAACAGTGTCTTCTTGCTTATTCCCCGTGTCCGTCTGCAGTTCATGACAGTGTGAGGCCTCGCCATGCCGCTGGTGAAGAGGAACATCGAGCCCCGTCACCTCTGCCGAGGGGAGCTCCCCGAGGGCATCGGCAGCGAGCTGGAGTGTGTGATGAACAACACGCTCTCTGCCATCATCCGTCAGCTCAGCAGCCTGAGTAAGACACACACTCACACAGACAAACACACACACACACACACAAGGTAACCTTGGCAAAAAGAGAACAGATGCTAAAAAGGCTTTTTTGTGTAGCATTAAAAACACATTTAGGCTAGAGCATCCTCAAGCTGTGACCCTAACCTCAGTGTGACGACTGTCTTCAATGTGTGTAGCTTCTTTGTAGCAGTACAGGATCACATGGTTTCACCAGTAATCCCAAAGCTGTGATTGATTTGGGCGTTGTCATGGTTACAGGGCCTGGGGTCACTGGGCTAGCAGCAGACTTACAGCGACCTCGCACTGGAGCATGGAGGGTTGAAATGTAATCCTTTTAGATAGCTCTGCAAAAGTGAACTTATCTGGACAGCTGTGTGCATGTGAGTGTGCAGACAGATTGTGTGTTTATGTCTGACTGGACTGCGTTTGCGTGCAGTTGCTGTTTTATATGGATTGTTCCGCTCACTGTAAATGCATTAGACAGAGTTGTTACAGCACCAAGGGCATCTATCTTCCCATCCATCTTCCATTCCCACGTCCTCGTTTCTGTCCTGTCAACAGTGCCTTATGTGTTTTCATTTGACAGTTACCCTTCACCCATTCATCCTCAGTCGCACTCATTTTCCCTTTCGCTCTGTAACTTTGTTGACAGTTCATTCTGAGTCTCGACAGCTTTCATTTAAACCTGTCATTTTTGCTGTTGGCCTTCTACATTTTGGCCCAGTCGTGTTCAATCTCTCTGTCTGTCTCTTATTGTGTCAAGTTCCTGCATTGGGAGTGGGCCTTTCAACAGCAGCTGTGGGAGCTATATATATAAAAGCAGGCCTTGGGGGTTGTTTCTGCAGACTACATACAATGTGCATGTCTGTGTGCACACGTGTGGGTGGACCATAAGAATCCTCCATAGGGGTCAGAGTTGACCGGGCTCAGCATGCCGGATCTGTGATTCTTCCTTCCTCTAAATATTTTTCCTGCAGCCCATCCTGTCAGCAGGGGGGACTGAAATAGCCCTTAGCGTGTGTTTGGGTGTGTTTGTCATACCACCTTTTTACACACACTGTTCTATAATTAAACAATTTTATTAAACTACTCTGGCTGGGTTTAACCTGTTGACATCCAGGAGAGGCTTTTTAATCCTAGTCCTCAATATCAGTACTTTCCAGTTTAGCAATGCTTTAGTAAAAAGCCTTTTAACCTCATTAGTCATGGGCTAAACCCCCAAGAGCGCACAGTTCATGGTTTTCCATAAACCCTTGGCTGTCGTTTCACACTTCCAGCTTTTAATTTGGTTTACTTCCTTCCTGAGCACTTACTAAACCTCATTCCAGAGCAGGGCCATCCTTACTTTTCCCCAAAACATGGGGGTAAGAACACAAGTGTGAATTCAAACAAAACAAGAAAATGTTTGTCATCCAATGAAATGTCAGAAAGTGCTTTGTTCCCAGGCCTCTGCTTCACAAACTTTGAATCTTCACTTGGTTCCAACTCTCCAATGACTGCATGCGTTATGAGAAAGGCAAGCAATAGATATTTGCACACATTATGTTTGGGTTTTTTTTGGAGGCCAACATTGAAGTACATATCCCCTTTGTTACCTTGACAAAAAGCCAATAGTGGTTTTTCATTGGATTTTGGATTATTGCAGAAAATGAGATCTGTTGCAAGCAAAAGTTTATGATATTACAATTTGTTTAGCGTGATAATCTTCACAAATTAACACCACTTTCATGGTTTTTGAAGTGTAAATCCAATCTCCAGATGTAAAAAGCCAAACTTAGGCTATAAGCAAACTTCAGCATGGCACAGAAAGGCTGTGAAGCTGTGTTCTGCAGGAACACGCTCTGTCTCCTTAAGCAACTGCCCTGTTTAAAACATGTAAAAGCTTTATAATTCACAAGTGTTCTGTATTTTATGACATAGAACAAAATGTGAAAATCTCCAAACGTTTGCGTTTGACCACAGACCTTTCAGGCACCAAAAACCCATTCAAAAAAACAACAATATTGACTTTGAGACAAGGGAACCGGAAGTGCGAATATGCTAACTCATTTCCAGGTTTTGGGGCTAATTCCGGCATGTGCTTGTTTTGAATGAACAACATCAGGATCAGGAGCAGCAATGACTTGAGCACATGTGCAGGACCTAGACTGACGTTTCTCGGGTCTTTGAGTTCAGATGTATGTGAACATCTGGAGTGGATGTGGTTAAGCTACCCCCTTTTCTTTTTGTAAACAAAGGTTTAGTAGTGTTACACCTACCCATATTCTACTTTGAGTCACACTGATACTAGAATAATGGGATTATGAGCCTTGCTTAGTGGCACATCAACAGCAGCTGTTGCTGTAGTGGACAGAGTGTTGTTTTCTCTTCCTGCTGATATTTGCACTGACGGTTTAAGGCTTTGAACTGGCAACCCAGAGGTGATGAGTCTCCAGCGATAATAAGGCAGTGATAAATAACTTCAATGAACATGTGTAGAAGGATTTCTGTAGTCAGCGGATGTTCATTTATTAATGAGAAATGTTGATATATGGAGCGGTATGAGATGCCATTTCCTGCTCAGACTCTCAGGACTCCAGCCTCACATTGTGTCACATTACCATTGTATTGATTGGACTTCAGTCTCTGTGGGGATTTACTTGGCTCCAGATTTCTCCCTGAAAGCTCTCAAATTCCCCGTCTCTCTGTCTTTCTGCTGTTCCCTTCCAGGTAAACATGCGGAGGATATATTTGGCGAGCTATTCAACGAGGCCAACACTTTCTATCTGCGTGCCAACTCTCTTCAGGATCGCATTGACCGGCTGGCTGTCAAGGTCACACAGCTGGACTCCACCGTAGAAGAAGGTGGGTGAGAGTTAAGAGGAAAAGCACAGGAAGCGATCATTCACAGAGACAGAACGCAACGCAACATACTCTGGAAACCGCGCCCACCAAAGAGGAAAACAATCAGTGTAGTAATATGTAACCAAGTGCTGCAACGCTAACAAAACGCCTGTAGCCAGCCAGAAAGATTAGATTTTTTAAGCACCATATGTCCATCAGAGAGAAAAAAAGTATATTGATGTACTTAATATTGTCGGCCTTTCCCAGTGTCCCGTTTCCTTACCTTGCTTATCATGGAGAAATGATGCCACTGAATGGACAGAAGTGAAATATTACAATTATTTTATTTAATGATCAGGTAAGGTCATCATAGAGCAGAATTAGCCTTAAGGCACATAGCCACAGCTTTATGAAACATACATCCCCAAAGCCCCTCTGCGACGAACTGAACAGCGTCTGAAAAACACACATATTTAACATGAAACTGCTTATTCAGTGTTTTTGATAATTTTAATCACCTGGTTAATTTGTTTTGGAGATGAAGAGATCTCTGTGGATAATTCAGCTCCCTGAAAAAGCCTGAAGGAATCCAAACAAGGAGTTCACACTTGGTTCTTGTTAGGAGATTCAGCAATCTGTAGTCCTCACTGTTAGATGCCACTAAATCCTACACACAGCAATTTCACTCTGCCTCTATTGTCCAAGTGTTGTCAGTTGCATATTTTCTGCCTTTTCTACCTACATTTGACATCTTTGTATGTCCTCAGTTTCCTTACAAGACATCAACATGAGGAAAGCCTTCAAGAGCTCCACCATTCAGGACCAGCAGGTGGTGTCCAAGAGCAGCGTGCCCAATCCTGTCAAGGAGATGTACAACCTGAGCGACAAGCCTCCGCCACTCAGCATCCTCTCAGTTTACAGGTTGGTGTATGCACACACACACTCACCAAACACTCGCACTTATGCCTTTGCAGCATAATCACAGCCATATTTTCTGAACTCTGTTATGGGATTTTTAATCAAGAGCTTCTTTTGCTTTTTCCCCCCAAGTGCAGTTTTCAAACATTGACAAAAGGCTAAAATGTTGACTGCAGTCAGAATTCGAAATCATATCATTTTAGGTGATAGTATTTCAGATTCAGATTCACACATTTTATTAACCCTGCTAGGCAATTTGTTTGAACAGCGTGCTTTGTACACACGCAATAACATGTAGACACATAAATAGATTACTAATTAAAAAATGCCAAGGAGTTCAGTGAATAAAGGAATCTATAAATATACCAAAGTTAAGTTGATTATAAAAAAAAACATGTTTGAGACTACAGACTCAAAAGCAGACGGACAAAGCAGATGTTAGAAAAAAAAGCTCTTTGATACAACAGTGAAATGTGCAGGAGAATGATGGATAAGATGACTGACTTAGGTGAGGGGTGATCCGTGTTAAGGTAAGCGGGAAAAAAATAGAAAAGGTAAGAAATAGAGCTGGACTTGGCAACAATTCAGCAGGGAATGATTGTAGAGCTGGAGTCACTAAGGGCCGGTTGGGACATTTACAGAGAATTTAAAAGACAAATTACAGGGGTAATAAAAAAATTGGAATGGTGGTTGGTCTTATAAGCACATAAAATGTAATGATGCCCTGATGACTAAAATGCAAAAATACTTGTTGCTTTCTGTAGGATTTTGTGATTGCAAAAAGATCCTTTGTGTCACTCATGTTATCTTGGAGCAGATTTTAACAATGTCATTTAGACTATTTCTGTCATGTGATGCAGTGAAACCAACAGTTAAATGAAACACAGGAGGCTCTCAATTAAAAAGACTGATAAAAATGGCAACTTTAAAGTGCTGAACTTATTTATTTATTTATTTATTTATTTTAGTTTTAACAATATGGAAACAAAGCATGTCAACAATGTGAAAGTCAAAACCAAACACTGGATCAGATCTCAGATTTCAAGTTTAAAGCGTGCGTTCTACTTAATAACTCAGACAGTGATACTTAAAGTCATCCCATGTTCCTGATTTGATTTTGGCTCCTTGTTTCTGACCCACACTCACAGTGAAACAGCAGATTTGGTCCTCTTTCCTACTCCTACTTGATGGCTGCTTTTATCCACTGTGCTTTCCAGTACTTTAGGTGCATTACATATTTAGCAGGGCTGGCTCCAGTGGGAATCTAACTCCTAACCCTGACTACATAGCACACTTTTCTCTCTTTCTTCACTCTCTCTGCCTTTTCACTCTTCCATCCTGTCATTCCCAGTTATGCTGGATCCCCACTCACAACTCATAATAACGCTTATTCTTCCATCAGCCTCTTCCACGTTTGCAATATTCAGAGCTTCACATGTTTCACACTACACTTAAGTCTTCCCGCAGAGACACACTGAGCCAAAAAATACTACCTGCTGAAACAAAGCCAATGCTTTGACTCTACTTCTTGCATGTTTCTAAACAAATACATTTGTGCGCCTGTCTTAGTTTCTCTGTGTATGTTTCTGTAGGGACGACCACAAGGAAGCACTTAAGTTCTACACCGATCCTTCCTACTTCTTCGACCTGTGGAAGGAGAAGATGCTGCAGGACACAGAGGACAAGAGGAAAGAGAAGAGGAAGCAGAAGGTACAATTACTTGTCTGCCAGCCTCCAACTGGTGCTTTTCTGTCCAGTGTAGGGCAGAGGTCATGTAGAGGCCCACATATGCCAGGTCTGACACTGACTAAAATCTCACCTCTAGTTCTCACTGAAAAATAGACAACTGGTGTTGACCGCGTCTCCCCCCACCTTTACTGCAAAGCTTTGTTAACATTTTTGCAAGTTGTTGCACAACATCAGTCTCTATTTTGTTTACATCTGCTTCCCTATGATATCACGTGAGTTAGTGCATTCACGCTCCCTTTGGCACAGTGATCTTAATACCCTGTCGTGTGTGATGTGCCATGATTTTCAAATCTTGTAGTTTGTTCATGTTTAAGTTCAGAGAGAAGTTTTGATTTTCATGAAACAAATTAGCCTATATGGTCTCATTCTTTCTCTCTCTCTCTCTCACAGGAACAGAGGCGTTGTGTGGATGGAACGTTACAGAGGGAGGTGAAGAAGGTCCGAAAGGCGAGGAACCGTCGACAGGAGTGGAACATGATGGCTCTGGATAAAGAGCTGAGGCCGGACCATCGACACACCATACACCGAGACAGAGGGGCTTCCTCTGAGGGCTCCATGTCACCAGAGAACAGGTAGGTCACTATTTGTCCGAATTCTTCCAAAAAGCATCATACTGAAAATGTGCATCATTTCAGTCCATGAAAATATGGTATGATTTCACCTTCCATGATATTCTCATCCTCCTCCTCTGTCTCTGTCAGGGGTCACGGTGCTGATCAGCACCACTACCCCAACATCATGAACCATGCTGGCCACGCCCATACCTACTCTGGCCCACCGCCCAGCGTCCTGGCAGCTCAGATGGCTGCAGGGCACGCCCCTCGTGGAGGGGGTGAACATGATGCTAGAGGCAGGACCATGATGGCCTATCAGGGTGGAACTCTGGGCCGTGCTCACCACCACCAAGTCCCGCTGCCTCCTCCGCCCACTGAGGCCATGAACGGTGGCTCCATGTCCCTTCCACCAATGGACTACAGGTAAGCAGAGTCAATGGGAACCACCTTCCTAACATACTCTTTCTTTATTTTATTTATTTACATTTATATATTTTGTTCTTTTGCAAACCCTCAGGGAATCAGGGGTGGGCGCACAATGTCCATTATACTTCTTCCACACAGACAGTGAGAAGTGTCAGGGCTCTGGCCTTCACCCACAAAATGTCACTCAAATCAACACTTGTCAACCAGGGAAACTCAGTGTGACCACAAAAAAATGCAAATGGACTACAAGAAGGCTTCAAAGAGCCCAAAATGACTAAAAAGACACAAATATACCCCCGAGAGACACTAATTTGCCCCAAAGAGACACAAAATGGCCCCAAAGAGACACAAAGTCAACATGAAGAGACTCAAAACCACAAAGAGATGCAAAACAAGAACAAAAAGAGGCAAGATCTCCACCAAGTATTGGTGTCTTGATCCTGTCTAGGAGAGGTGGTGGGGCCTTTTGTATGTCTGTTCCCAGGGGCCCATTGTCTCATAATCTGCCCATGCTCCTCCTAGATTAAACCATATCCTGCATGTCGCCGCTGTTCTCGTTCATTGTTGAGGTTCCCTTAATTCATTGTGTGTATGAACTTTGAGCTCATGCTGCCCTCTAGTGGGTTGGTGGCCTTATGCTTCAGTCTCAGTTCCTGACAACTGTACTTGTGATTGCAAACCAAACTACAGGCCGCTAAAACACAACTTTCAACACAGTTCTCTTTCTTCATCTCTCTCTCTCTCTCTCTCTCTCTCTCTTGCAGTATGGATGGTTACGCCAACACTGGTCCCCCTCCTCCACCTCCAGCCCCTCTCATCCCCTCAGCCCAAACTGCCTTTGCCTCACCTCCTGGAGGTCCGATGCCTCTCGGGCCGATGGCCGGCCCCGGTGGCTGTGCTCCGCCTCCACCGCCTGTATGTGGAGCCCAGGCTGCTCCACCTCCCCCTGGTCCTCCACCTCCTCCCGTCCCTGCTGGTGCCTCCCACTCCACAACCCGCAAGATGTCCTCCTCTGCACCGGCTGAGACCTCAGCGGTCAACGATGCCCGCAGTGATCTGCTGGCTGCTATTCGTATGGGTAAGAGCTGCAGTGTGTTTATGTGAGCGCTCCTAAAGATTAATGTGTGTATTTACCTTCTTTAGAGCATTTGTATTAACGCTCAAGATACGATTTGTTAAGGAGGGAGTTCACACAAGAGATTTACTGAAAAAAAAATTATAATTTATTAAACTAAGACATACAAAACCAAACAAAAACCAACAATACAGGGTGGATGTCTGCTGGAGGAAGGGAGAGAGCGTCAACACCTGGGCCAGCTTTTGTAGCTGGGAAGGCCCAGGTGAGCGTACTCATGCCAACGACTCTCCCATGTTGGCAAGCTGCCTGATGAGGCTGTCCATGACAGCCTCCAAAACAGTGGGACAACAACCTATGATAAAAATGCAATAGCATTAACCCTTACAAACCCTCGCCTGAAACTTGGGAAGAAGGTAATGAGTAACTAAAATACAATATTATCTTAAATGAGATTGAAAAACAAAAACTAGCAAATAATGCTTAAAAATAATAAGCGGGAGTTTTTTTTTGCTTAATTGTTTAACTTTTTTTTACATGTTTTTTTTTAAAGAAATCAAACTAGTCAAATCAAAATTTGAAATACTTGTAAATGGCATCTGAGAGCAGCACAAGAAAAGCAATGCTGATCCAGTTTTCAGAGGGTTAACTTACAAAGTATTCAGCACCTTTCCAAGATTTATGTATTTTATATCAAAGAAGAATAATGTGACTTTTTTGTGAAAGTGAAAACAAATCTCTACAACATGATATAAATCAAAAGCAAACTTCTTAGACTGTGTGTATAGGCACAGTAAATCAGTCTTTAGTTTAAGGGTCTGAGCAAAGATTTATTCCTTGAGATTAAATATTTGTTTGATTTCAGGTAATATGACAGTAAATCTTCTTCTAAATACACTTGGAAACACAGAGTGAGAAACAGCTCTAAGTAAAATGATTGTGACCTATATGGGGCTTGTCCTGATATGACAGGAAATGGCCTAAATCTGGAGCTCTATAATTAAGTGGCTCAAGTGAACATTTAAAGATGTGTCTCCAAGTGTTCCACTAAAGACCAAAATCTTTTTATGAGAAGACAAATGTTGGTTATTACTAACTACTGCGACGTAGCGTCATCACCGCAGTCCTCATGTTATCCATCGTATCTCAAACACAAATGGGTTGGACAGGTTTTTAAAAAGTCCAGTTCAAACTTATTATGTACTATGTATTTTATTTAGTTATATGTAATTTAAACAAAAATGAGAAATTCTAGGTTATCAACTAGAGATTGGCAGGAGTACTTATGTGGACATCAAAATTTATTCATATTAGGGTATGGACGCAATTATTGATTATTTTCACGATCCATTTGGACGATAATTTTCATGATTAATAGTTTAGTTTATAACCTGTCAAAAAATTGTGACAGTCACAGTTTTCCAGACTTCAAAGTGACGTCTTCAGATTATTTCCTCTATTCATCCAACAGCTCAGAACCTGAAGACTCTTCATTTATTATCAAAAATGACAAAAAAATCACATTTATGAAGCTGGAACCAGCAAATGTTTGGAGAGTTACGCTTTAAAAAAAAAGACTGAAATGATGGATCAGTTATCAAAACAGTTGCCTATTCATATTTTTTTCTAAATAATAAAACAACTATTCATTGCAGTTCTAGTGTAGTGTTATCACTTTTTGCTGCTTTTTAAAGAAAAAAGTTACTACACTTGATATTTAAACAAAATGCTAGAATTCAGTGTTTAGCATTTATTTAATATTGAGCTTTTTTTCAAATATTGCTATGTTTTTGTGATTTTTTTGATCAAAAAATGATCCTGTAATAAAGGGAATAACACTAAAATGGCACTTCTTTTGATACTCCAGTGATCTGTATATGATAAAAGCCACTGTGTCAGTGAAAAACAAATCCCATATTCCCTGCAGGTATCCAGCTGAAGAAGGTGCAGGAGCAGCAGGAGCAGCAGGCTAAGAGGGAGCCAGTCGGAAACGACGTGGCCACCATCCTGTCCCGACGCATCGCTGTGGAGTACTCTGACTCTGAGGACGACTCCGAGTTGGAGGAGAACGATTGGTCGGATTAACACACTTAAAAACAGATAACCACTGAAGGTACACACAATATCAGTCGATCTCACACTCACTTGAAAGAATGCCCACTGTACCGCACTCACACTTTGTTGCTGAAAAAAAACCACACACACACCTACACACAATCACATGCTGTAGGTTGATATAAGCTGAATGGTCCAAAACTGGAAATGTGGGGGTGTATTCGAGATGCTTAAACACTGTAAAGACACTAGTAACATACTGTAATACTTACCACTCTATGAAACATTAACGTAGTTGGATGAATATATTTAAAAGCATTGTGAATACACCCCAGTGGATGTTTCTCTACCTGTTATAACACTATAGACACCCCGTGAAGGTGCTTATTTCATGTATAGTCGAAGCTTGAGAGCGTTAGAACAATTAGAAACTTTCCTCTCGAGCTAACCAATGTACTTGTCTTTTTTTAATGTTTTTACTGAAACACATGCTGTAGATCATGAGGCAAGTTTTTAACATGTCAGTAACTGGAAATGAAGAAGTGAAGGGAGTGAAGGAGTGAATGAGGAGAGCGTTTGTGGGAAAGATGGATGAGAGGGAGATATGTAATACAAACTCGATTCCCAAAAAGTTGGGATGCTGCATAAAACATAACCAGAAAACAATGATTTGCAAATCCCCTTTGACCTATGTTCAATTGAATACAGTCCAAATGCAAGATATTTAATGTTAAAACAGAAAAACCCTTTTTATAAATATATATACTTATTCTGAATTTGTTGACTGCAACACATTCTGAAAAAGTTATGACAGAGGCATGTTTTTTTAACAATACTGTTTGGGAACTGAGGACACAAAGAGGTGAAATTATTTCTCTTTATTTTTACATGTAGTTGCTCAACAGTCTGGGGTCTTTATTATTGTATTTTGTGCTTCATAGTGCTCAACACATGTTCAAATGGAGACAGGTCTGGACTGCAGGCAGGTGAGTTTACTACCTGCATTCTTAAAGGAGCCATGCTGTTGTAACACATGCAGTATGTGGCTCGGCATTGTCATTGTCTTCATGGAATAAGCAGGGGCGTCCCATAAAAAGACATTGTCTGAGTGGCAGCATATGTTGCTCCAAAACCTGTATGTACCTTTCAGCATTTATGGTACTTTCACAGATGTGAAAGTTATAAATGCAATTGCCACTAATCACAGCAAAATGTTTGGTTTTCCAAAGTGTTCCTGAGCCCATGTAGGAATATCTTTTACTCAGTCATGTTGGTTTTTAATGCAGTGCCACATGAGGGGTCAAAGGTCATGGGCATTCAATGTTGGTTTTCAGCCTGGCCTCTTGTGTGCAGAGGTTTCTCCAGATTCTTTAGATTTTTTTATGATATTATGCATAGTAGATGGTGAAATCAATGAATTCTTCGCTTGTACATTGACAACATTTTGAAACTGTTGGACCATTTGCTCACACACGTTTTTTTTTACAAAGTGATTGTCCTTGCTTGTGAAAAACGGAGCCTTTTAGGATGCACTTTTAAACTTTAATCGGTTACCAATTCACCTGTTTACTTGTGTAAGGTTACAAACAGTTTTAAAAAAAATTATCTCAGAAGAGATGGTGACACGCAGCAAACTCTGAGGTTGGAGTCGAACACAGCCTTTGTACATGGGTCGCCCGCTCTACCAGATGAGCTAGTGGGCTCCCTAAACTAACTTGTGTTTTCTTAGCATTTCACAACTTTCCCAGTCTTCTGATGCCTCTGTCACAACTTTTTTTTGGAACATGTTGCAGGCATCAAATTCAGAATAAGTGTATATTTACAAAATCAAACAAACAAACAAAAAGACCTCAAGTTTGAATATTGAATATCTAATCTTTGTTCTGTATTCAGCTGACTATAGGTGTAATAAAAAAAAAGTGCAAATCATTGCTTTTTGTTTTTATTTACGTTTTACAAAATGCCCCAACTTTTTTTTAATTGGGGTTGTAAGTCTTATTGATCATAAAATGATAATTGATTGAGCCATCTGCGTCTGCAATCGATCACTGCTGTGTGGGAGGGGAGGGGAGGGGGGGCCATGTATATGCTAGTGTGAGATCTGTAACCTTTGACCCAGAGAAAAATAAAACGATGAATGAAGGATCATGGCTGGGCTGCCATGTCTCTTTACTGCTTCGCTGTCGTCACAGAGACGACACATACCTGGCACTAAGACTTTAGTTTCCATGGTAACAGTACAGCTAAGAAGGGAGTTGCCAGGGAAACAGAAGAGTGTGAAAAGGGGGGCACGGCGCCAGAGAGAGGATGAACAAATTAGGCGAGGCAGGAGTTTTTATGCACAGCACATGTTTGGTTTTTAATACAAAATTAACAAGATTTCTCAATTGAGTGGACTAACCAAAGCAATAAAAAGTACAACTAACACCTTGGAAAAATAGACACCACGTTCACACAAATGTTTTTTTTTTGTTTTTTTTTTTTATCTTTACAATATCTCAGTTAAGTTAGTGCATGTTGATTATCGTTTATATGTTTCATTTTGCAGATACTTAATTTGTTGTGCCATTCTCATCCAAAAAATAAAGTGCATTTCACATTGAAAACTATGCATACGTCTACACAAGATGCTGTTAACTGTGGCGTCCTCCCACCTCTAAACCCCCGACCCCCAAAACACACACACACTCACACACACACACACGCTCACACACAAATTCACAGGCCCTTGAGTGTTTTGATATTTAGCTCTAGATTAGTAACCATCAGAAAGACACGTCCTCCTGCCCATCATTGGCTACACGTCCTCAGTAATGCTTTGTACACAGCTTTGTGTACAGTTACACTGTGAAACCACAAATAGATTAACAGGTGTGTGTATACAGAGAAGTATTACATCCAACATCACAGTCTTTTGCAATTCTTGGATACAAAGCCCTTGTTCACACCCGCTCAATCATGAAAATCTCAACAATACTGTCGGCTGCCCGAGAGAAAGACATTCACCAATCAGAGTAAGTCGTGTTTCAAATTTTTTCTCAACCCATCTGTGTAGCCAAACAGCCGTCCTTTAAAGGTCCAGTGTGTAGGATTTTGGGGAATTATTT
The DNA here is from genome assembly GCF_008729295.1 of Plectropomus leopardus. Lineage (NCBI taxonomy): Eukaryota > Metazoa > Chordata > Actinopteri > Perciformes > Serranidae > Plectropomus > Plectropomus leopardus. The sequence goes on from NC_056483.1 coordinate 10,591,729, forward strand.
TTTTTTGCAGAAATGGAATATATGTTGTGTTTTCATTTCCCTAGAATGATGTTATATCTACATTGGGAGCAGGTCCTCGTTTATGGAGTCTGCCACGTTTCTACGGTAGCCTGGAACGGACAAACCACTCGCTCTAGATAGAGACATTCGTGTGACCCTGGTTGTGTCAGCCACTGTAGTTAGCAGCCCCTCTGCAATGAGAGTGTTTGAAAACAAATGACATTTTTACGTGAATATGCTTTATTCAGCATTTTTACCAGTTTAAATCCCCTTTGTGTTTGAGAGGAAGAGACCTCTGCAGATAGTTCAGCTCACAGTAAGAACTAGGAGTGGAGGGGAAAAAAATCTATATATCGTATCAATAAGTAGACAAAGAAGGACTGTTTTTTAATCTGTAACTGCTTTATTTTGTGTTTTTAATTAATGGATAATAATTCAGCTTTCTGCAAAAACACCCTGAATGTCTGGATCAGAAAAAAAGGTAAGCACATATTCGCTGGTGCCCCTCTCCGACATGCTGAACAGCATAGGAGGAACACTGTTTTGTTAAATGAAACTGCTTTGTTCAGTGTTTTGAGTGGTATAAATCGCTTTGCGCGTTTGCTTTAGAGTGGAAGAGACTATTGCAGATAATTCAGCTCCCAGTAAACAATGAACACTGAAGGAAATTCTAACCAGGAGAAATTTCAGCTGGTTGCAATCTGATATCTTCACCACTAGATGCCACTAAATCCCCCTAAATCTTACACACTGCTCCTTTAACCAGCCTTTACAAACCGGTGCATATCAAAGCGAGTAAAGTGAAACCTAACAGAGGACTACATTAACAGCTGAGGTGGAGAAATGTCATTCGAGAAAAAATGGTGCAACCCAACTCACCACATATAGTTTGACTGGCTTTGGTAGCACCATGCACGGTGGTTTAAAGTCCCTCCTCGTCAGCATGCCGTATTTACAGAAACAAATGAGTCGAGAGGAGGGGATATCAGTGAAACAAGTCGATTATTACTACATTCAGAAAAAGGCTTTACATACAACGTTATATCGTACAACATCAGAAAGAATTCAGGCCAGACTAAAGTGGAAAAAAATAGAACTTCTCAATGAATATAACAAAATAGACTTTTCTTCAAAGGTAAAGGAATAAGAGTTTGTGATGGTTTGTGATGTGCCAGTCTGACCTGTTGGTGCTCATCGGATAATGACAGGATTCAGTCTGACACTGTGCACAAGTTCACGTTCCAATGCTCAGAAATGCTCTGCTTTCCTTACTCTCCCACCCCACTTTTTAAAAAAAAAATCGCTTTACAGCTGATCCAAGAAAGAAGAATATCCAGTTCGCTGAGAGGGGAACCAGCAAGGAAGGAAAGGAGAAGCATTATCTTTGTATTTGGAAGCGACCATTTTTAGCTCATAGAATCATTCAGAGGTCACTTAACGGACGCCTGCCTCGACCAGATTGATTTAAAGTGGAATATTAGTGATATAGAGGAGACGGAAAACACAGCAGGACTAGGATCCCAGTTCGTTCAGAGTCCTTTTCACTTTGGCTTGAAGTGCTGGAGCTTCCACGTCCTAGTCTCTTTTCAACAAAGCTCTACAAACACATAACGAGGCCACTTCTCTCAGAATTGACAGGAAGACTGGCAGCATTATCCTCTAAGGTCAGGGGGGTCAACAGGATGTTATATTCCTACCTAGACCTGTTTTTGCCCCCCCTTCCCCCAGATTATGGTCTACTGAGCTGCTGGATCACAAACACACACAGGCACACACATGCACACACCCAGAGGCCATGCAACTCATACAGTATGCACGAAAACACAGTCCCAGATCACACACTGACACTTACAACACTCAGGACAGTTCATATGCTCACAAAAAGGCAGAGGCAACAACGACAGAAATTTCATCCTGGTGTGACAAATGATCAAAGCCCGATTCTTTTGTCGGAAGGAAAAAAACATTGCGGAGGAATGAGGCAGTGACAAATGAGTCTTTTTGATCTTGTCCACTTTTTCCAGCCCAGGAGTGATTATCCAACCACCTATTAGAAGATGAGCCCATCCACTTTTATCACATCCCCACCTGAGCGGCCACTATGGTACCTCACTCTGCAGGAAGAAGTCAGACGTGGATGTTATTGCTGTCTGAGTATTGCTTCACATCTAAAAATTAAAATAACTACCATTCATAGGCTAGTTATTGCTGACAAGATATGAAGGAGCGAAGAATTAGCTTGTCGGGCTCGCAAACTAATTTTGAGAGTAAAATATAACGGACGACTAACTCAGAGCAGCTGTTGTGATTTGGGCTTCCACTGGATTAAACTCCAATCATGATCAAAGCCTCTAAACTTCATCCGCACTGTACAGCAATTGACATTTTTAAAAATCCACGTTTTTCATAAAACCGTGCAACTCTTGTTACCATCAAGTGATGATTGTAGCTCATTCAATGATACATATGAGGTACACTGTGTACATAAACAGAATTATTAGGGTCATGATGACGACAGGGTATCATGACACATGGCCAGTGTGACCTACCACACTGAACTCAGGAGGGAAAAGAGGGCATCTGTGCTTGTTGCATGCAAATTACACCGAGCATGCAGATCAGATATCATGTGGTTGTTAAGAAGCCAAAAAGGATCAAATAAATGAAAATACATTCAGATTTTGCAGATTTCCACACAAAAATCTAAATTTTGTCTACAGGTTTGTAGTGATGTGATCATGAGTGTATTATTTTAAATCCTATAGCAGGGATACTCAACTTGCTTTGCTTACAGGCCATTTTTGCAAATTGGCAGGAGGCCAGGGGAAAGTCTTAGCAGCCCCATACCTTTCTTGGATTTGAGGACATTTCTCAGATTTCAGTACATTTCTAGGATTTTAGGATTTTAGGACATTTTTCAAATTTTAGAATATTAGGACCTTAGGGGCTTAGATAGGACCTTTGCAGGGGGTGCTGAAAATCATCCACTGGCACTTTTTTTTGAAGAGCAAGCTTTGATGTAGTTACATGCTCTCTGGGATCTCTGGGCTCTATTTTTAGTGTGAATTAGAAAATGGTTGGGGTGCCACCATGCACCCTATGGGGAGGGTGCGGGGCAGATTTGGCACACGAACCATAAATTGAGTATCACTGTCCTGTTGGGAGAATCTAGTCTTTTAAAATTACCCTATAATTCAAATTATAGTTCAAGTTTGTGTAGTTTCCTCAGACATTCAAAAAGTCATAAGCAAACTCCATTTAAAAGGTGAAAGAGGAGGGATATACTGCAAGGTGGTTACATAATCCGATATTCGGTTTGATGCCTCCGTTAGTAATAAAAAATGGAGGAGGGGTTAATGGTGGGGTCTCCTGGGGCTTCGTCTTGAGCCTCCCAGACACGAGATGAACTAAAACACATTCACGCACAATCCAGAAAGAGAAGAAGACAGATTAAAATAATCGAGAGGCGAGGAGAAAAAAGAAACGGCTTGGTTTCTTTCTGTGGAGGACGCAGGGCGCGGATCAGAGAGCGCCGGGTCTATTTTTAGCTCTCCGCGGCTGTTTAGCTTTCGACGCACGTTCAGAGTGCAGCAGCAGAGCGCCGGGATGCTGCTCCAGACGGGCTTTATGTGGAAATGCCTGCGTGTTCAGCTGCAGCCGCTCTCTCCTCACTGCACACTCTACTGCTCAGTTAATCTGCCGTGCGTTTTTACGCACGCGTAAATCCCTCCCTGTTTGAAGAAAAAACAAGCACGTGTCAACCAAAGCTCCAGTGCTGTTAGCTATATGCACATTGAATATACAGCTGCTGCCTGTAACATGTGATGCGCTCAGCGCGCTCTGCAGAGCAGAGGAAGGGCGTGGCACGGATTGAACGGGAGGGGGCGGGATGCAGTGGCCGCCTTTGCTGGGGAAGACAGTGAGACACTTTGCCCTATGGTGAGTGTAACAAAGAAAAAAACGCCATCCATCCAGGTGGGCTGTGGATAACTAACAAAACTGCCTCTGCCAGTAACAGCCAGAGCTGAGGCCACAGCCCTCTGCCACTTCCCCTGACCTCCCCTGCTGCTGCTCTCTTTGACACCACACTCATCCGGTGCGGAGCAGAGCTGACTCAGGGCGCCTCTCTCTTCCCACCTGGGTCTGCTCTGTCACACGTCACTAGGGGTCCGTGCACGCTGGGCCACGCTGGCAGGCACGCAGCCACAGCACACCAGCCACAGCGCCTTCTGGATCTCCTGGTTCCTGAAGGCGTAGATGACCGGGTTGATGACGGAGTTGTAGGTGGCAGGCACCAGCGTGGCGTAGGTGTATAGCGGCGGGTAGGTGTAGTCAGCGATGAGGGAGTAGACAGTGAATGGCATCCAGCAGGCGGCAAAGGTGCCCAGGATGATGGCCAGTGTTGACACGCCCTTCCGGGTTGTGACGTAGTGGGGTGTGGCAGCTAAGAAGTGGTGCTGGAGGGCGATCTGGTGAGCGTGGCGCATCACGATCTTGCAGATCTGGACGTAGAGTTGCAGCATGAGGCCGAAGAGCAGCAGGAAAGAGACAGACAGCACTGCAATGTTGTTCTTCGTGAGCGGCCGCACCACACTGCATGTTGCCTCCTCCGCCAGGCAGTTGACCCCTGTCACTGGCAGCAGGCCGAGACACAGCGAGAGGCCCCACAGCAGCACGAGCATGGTGTAGGTGAAGGCCGCCGTCCGCTCAGAGTTGTAGGTGAGGGCGTAGTACAGCGACAGGTAGCGGTCGATAGTGATGGCCAGCAAGCTGAAGACAGAGGCCGAGAAGGAGGCCACCACCAGGCCCACGGTCAGTAACTGGGCCGAGTCGGAGTGAAGCAGGTAGGCACAGGTGAAGTGAAGCACCAGACCCAGACCGGCAAGGAGGTCGGCCAGCGCCAGGCTGCCGATCAGCAGGAACATAGGAGCTCTGAGTGCCGGGTTCTGCCAGATCACCAGAACCACGAGGGCGTTCTCGCAGGCTATCAGAGTACCCGATGAACACAGCACAATGTCCCAGGGGTTGACCAGCAGGGGCAGCTGGCTGGGCGGGAGGGAGTCCGGAAACGTCCCCAGGCTGGTGCTGTTGTCCATCGGTCCCCCGCCTCCGCTGGCCCATGCTGTGGGGTCAGGGGTCAGCCAGCTGGGGGTAACCGGCGGCTCTTCACTCATTGTGGCCCCCGTCTAGAAATGACAGAAAACACACAGTTAGGCAGTGGTGGAATATAACTAAGTATATTTACTCAAGTACTGTAATTAAGTACAAATTTGAGGCACTTGTACTTTACGTCAGTCTTTTCTTTTTATGGCACTTTTTAAAAAAATGTTTCAAGGTTTGGGGTCTTTCTACAGAAAAAAAATCCTGAATTGAGTAGTTTGGCAATCATTCGAATAAACATTTCAGTATATGACATAAAGTTAATAAACATTCTTTTGGTTTTTTTTGTTTTTAATTTTGGGGATGTTTGTCTCTAGATTTTTCTGAAATTACTTTTACTGATTATATATTTCCTTACTTTCACTTAGGTAAGATTTTTAATGGACAGGACAGGACTTTAAATTGTAACAGAGTATTTTCATACCATGGTATTAGTACTTTTTTCATAAGTAAAGGAATTCAGTACTTCCTCCACCACTGCTGTTAGGTATCTATTAGGTGTTTTTTGGTTGATCTTTTCAGCTTTACAATTTGATGCACTGAAGACTAAAACAGAGTGGACTGTTCCTTTCTCACCACTGTATTTTAAAATAAGACAGCACTCTATAGAAATGCATATTTTGACTGGCTGAGACAGTTAACAGGTCATGTATTTTCCTCTGGGAATCAAACACAGTGTGATGGCTATTGTAACACAGGCCTATGGGGTATACCACAAGTAAAGCGCTCTGTTTATTAACCCTTTGAAACCTGGATAGATATCAGTTTTCTTTGTGCTGTTCTGATGCCTTTCACAAGCACTGAAGACCTTTGACACCTTTTGATTTCTTTTGAAAAAGAGAAGAAAGAAATGTGCTGCAATTTGAAAAAAAGTGACAAGAAAAATTTAATTCACCAACAGATAATGCATTGCACTAATTATTTTAATTATATATTTATCTCATAATTTATAATAGCTTTTTTTCCCAGGTAGTTTCTTTAATATTTATTTTTCTGTTTTTGATTTTTAATTACTTTCTTATTTTCTAGGGAATTTGTAATTTTGACCAATTTCATGCTAATTTTTTTCCGTCATTTCTTTCAAAGTTGCCCTTTTTGCTCAGGTTTCAAAGGGTTAATATAAGGACAAGAGGAATAAAAGAGGATGATAGAAAACCACAGCAGGCTTTGCAGCAAATTTCAGGCCACATTTCCTAAGAGACATCGATAACCCCACACCGGCAATAATTCACGCCGCTGTCAAGAGACCAGGCACCGGTTTGCTTAGCAGGAGACGCCGCACCCGTCATGGAAATACAGCCTCTAACGCCATACATGCATCTCACACTGGTGGCCATATGGTGCTGCTTCACCCTCTGTGCACCTTGCATCAGAGCAACACAGCGGCTGCTCCACGTCAGCAGGAGGATGCTGCTGGAGGAGGAAAAAAAAACCCAACAGGCTGCATGTTTTTCATGCATGTCAGGGATGCTCAATAATCCGCCGCAGCCCAGCCTACCTTGACTCTGTGAGGTGAGACTCCCCGTCTAGATGGAAGAAAAACCGCTTTGTATTTCCATGTTATTGATAAGGATGGTGCAGCCCGGTACAGAGACGCAGCCCGGGGAAGAGGTGGAGGAGGAGGGGATGCTGCTCCTTCTCTGCCTGAAAGCGGGATGATGGAAGAAGGAGAAAAGAGCGCGAGGCGGCTCTGCCGTTAACGGCGCATCGCCGTGGACTGCGGCTGTGCAGAGAGCAGCGAGCGGAGCAGCGGCGGAAGAGAGGAAGAGGAGGAGGTGTGTGTGTGTGTGTGTGTGTGTGTGTGTGTGTGTGTGGAAGGGAGGAGGGGGTCGATGATGAAGGAGGAGTCCCAAATGGGCCACAGAGACCGGTTGAACTCCTTTAAAGAGCTAAATGTCTGGTCCGTCTCAAAGACAAAGACAGGTGTGATCGCGTCCACTGTAAAATGTGACAAGTTGATTTTACCTCAAATAATCTTTGAAACCGATTACCTTGAAAAAGTAAAGTAAATGTAACTATTAATCTTAATTTATGCATTTTACATATGAGTGTTACTTAAAATGTTGCTGTAGGAATTAAATAATAAAGTTCTAACTATTCGGAGCAGTTTTTAGATATTGAGCTTCAAATGTTCACTTCATGACATCCACATGTATCCATTATGAAGGACAGTCACTCTTAAAGCATTTCATGGTATTTAAGCAAATGTTAGCATTCAGATGAGCTGAACATGGAAAAAAATAGGTGTACATTTTTGAGTTTAAAAATGGAAAAAAGGGCCCATTTGCACATTTGGAAAGATTATATTTTAAAGATACTGGGAAACCTTTTATTGCCAAAGACTTTCTTGAGAAGTTCTTTTTATCATTTCTATTTTAAGCGACAGCAGGTTGTCTTTAACCGTTCAGCACTCACGTCTTGACTTTGAGTCAAGAGAGGCAGAAAACTCAGTTTCTGCGTGATTATCTTGCAAAACGCCCCCTGGTGTCTGACTGCAGTATAGGTCCTAAAGCCTGCCCCTCCGTGTTAATGAATGGTTATTGGCCAAACTAAAAACTCAAAGTACACACCAAATACAATTTTCCTCAAAACAGTTTCTGTCACTGAAGATAGTTCTCATCACCTGATGTTTTTTTTCCAAGAGTTTGTTTTATGATGAATTCAGTTTTAATTAGTTATTAAATTATACACAGGGGGCTTTTCTGCCTTGATTGACAGCTGTGACAGCCAATCCGTGCACTCACCTTCAATGGAGCTGCTCACGATTGGTTGAACAGGTGTTTTGGCGGTTCTCGCTACTACGCAGTTGCGGGCTCTTAATGATATCACCCTGGCAAGATGGCAATGTCCCTATCGCGGATATTTCGGATATTTTAACCTCACTTCAGCATAGGGGTAAGTGGGGGCGTGTCGTCCATCTTTACATACAGTTTATAGTTACTATTGGTAATTGCTCGTATGCTAACGGTAAGTATGAGCAGCTCTGCTAGTAGCACTGGAAGCTAACGTTGCCATGGTTCCCTTGTAAAAAAGCCTATGAATTTATTTATTTTTTTGATTTTGGATTATGGCAGAAAATAAACTCTGTGGTATAAAAAATGTTTATGATAATTACGTGTTTTTGAAGCCTAAATGCATTGCTGGAGGTAAAACACTATTGCTGGGCTAAATTGAACTACACTACCGCCACAGCTGTAGGAGCCGTGTTCAGCGTGATGACGTCTCATTTAGCCTTTTGTTAGCAACCCTCTTTTAAAAGACCCATAAAAGTTTTAAAGTTTGCGTGTGTGGTGTTGCAGAACCAAATGTGAAAGTCTCTTAAGCTTGTGTTCACCACAGATCTTTTTTAAGGTTTCTAACCAAAAAAAAAACCATCTAAAAACCCACTGACTCGAGACAATGGAACCAGAGGTGCTAAAATGCTAACGTATTTCCAGGTTGTAGGGCTCGTTACTGGGTTTGTCTACAACAGCACTCCTAAAAACCCATATTTATTACTAAAAAAGAGGGAGAGGTTAGACTTGCTGTTTCTTGTTGTTTCTTTTGTAAATAAGTCAAAACCAAAAAAATCCAAGGCACACTGTTTTGCAAATGTTTAAAAGCCTGTAATATAAATGACACAACAGTCTTCATCGGGGCATGCAAAAAAAAGTGGTAGCTCACAGATATACCGAGGCTGATGTCAGGTGCCAGGCAAATGGAGCGCTAGATAACGGTCACAGGTGCAATCAATAAAGTGAGTGTGCACACAACTCAGGTCAACTCCAGCAAAGCAGCAGTGTGCTCGAGACTGGCAAATTCATCACACAACCAGCAACATCAGGTACATTTCACTCATAAACACATACACAAAATTTGTAAAAGGTACATGAATCCTCAGTATAGGTTCCAGTGCTTTACTGAAACTGATGTAATGAAAGGAGAGATAAATAAGGAGTTTTATTGCTTTCAACTGAAAAAAAAAAAATGCTTTGGGGTCTTTGTTACACTATAAGAGAGGAATTTACTAAATTATTTAATTTTTAAAAAATGATCAATTATTTTGAGATTTTACAATGCAACATCAGAAAAAAATGTTTAAATTCTACTTCTCATGCCTGAGCAGTTTTAGGACTTTTTAAATATCAGTTTAAGTCAATGTAATTTCAGTTAAGGGCTAATTACTATACAAATTAACTGAATGCATTTTAAGACTTTTTAATGATCTGTGGGAACTCTGCTTTTCTTTAAATAGAATTTTTCATTGTATAGGTGTCGAATTAGTTTTAAAACATTAAAAAAATGATCATTTTAGTAAAGTTTCTGAAGCAATTTCAGATACATAAAAAGAAAAAAAACCCAACATAAAACAAACACAGCCTGAAACAATAATACTACAAATGACATTAAATTGTATGAGGGAGATTTAAACAAAGACATAAACATTAGTTTATAGTAATTTTAATACATTACAACATTAGTTTTAATAATACATTTTCCAGTTATTTGAGAGGTTTTAATAGCTTTTCTGTTTGTTGTCATCTTAGAAACAATAAGATTTTTCAGAACATCATCATTGGACCCTTTAAACAGACATGTTGAAACATTTGTTTATCACCCAATCAATCTAATTTTAGCCCACCTGAATAATGCACAGTGCACTCAGCGAATCTGTGCTGCCTGGCTCCAGTTTCAGATATGAAGATGCTGGATGCAGAGACTTGCTCTCCTCCTGCGACGCCCTGCTATTCTGGTCCTGTCTGTGCTATTAACAGAAACCTGATGTGTGTCACCAACCCTCCTCCCTTCCTCCTCTCTCCTGTCCTCCATCTTCTCTCCCTCATCTCTCCATCCTTCTGCAAGGATGGAGCTGGCAAACTTCTGCTGATAATGAACTGATGTGCAACTTGGTGATATTTGGGCCGCATTTAGCTGACCAGGCTCCATGTCGACCCTTTTTTTTTTGCATCTGGCTTTTAGGTCTGAATGGATTAAAAATAGCCCCTGTTGCAGTGGGAGAGCAGCAGTACCAGATAGCACCGCTACGGGGCGATGTTGAGCTCCTATGAGTCATCAGTGCGCACCTGTGGGTCACAGAAGAGACAGCACCCTGCCTTTTTATTAAAATCATAGACTGTATTATAATAATAATAATCATCATCTTTTTTACAGTCTATGAATAACATTTGTTTGAAAAAAATTAGTTGCAATAACATGATTTAATATATAATAAAATTTCTTTTAAATAATGTGGAAAAAAAATAGTTGCAATAACAAGATTTAATATTTGATACAATTTCTTTTAAATAATGTAGAAAAATTTGTTTGGCCAATTTAATTTTTGTCAGTAATCAACTTAAAAACATGTTCATTATTATGGTAACAGTACTAAAATTCCTTTAAAATTATGTAAAAAAAATAGTCCCAATAACATGATACAGTCAACTGCATTCATACTTATAATTAAATATATAACACTTAAAAATTCCTTTTAAATAATGTAGAAAAATTATTGGACCAATTTCATGTCACTAGTGATCAACTTAAAAATGTGTTTATGATTATGGTAACACTACATAACACTTTAAAATTCCTTTAAAATAATGTAAAAAAATTAGTTGAAATAACAGGATTTTTATGAGAAGTCAACTGTGTTCATAATTATGATTAAATACATAAAAGTTCCTTTGAAGGTATTCCTTGAAAGTATATGCGGTTATGGCTAATGAAGAGTTTCTACCTACTTGTCTCATTATTTGTAACATTTTTGTATTGACCACTGAATGTGCCATTTTCAAAACTGTTCAAAGTGAAAAAAAAAATCCACCCTGCCTCAATCTTACTGGCTTTATTTCTTTTTCTTTAAAACAGAAAATGATCGCTTTACAACAGGCCTTTTCAAGCAAACCCTCACATTTAACTTGCCAACACCTACAAAACGGTATCAAAAGTGCACCATAGTGTTAATACATCTTCTCAAGGTCTAACAATTTCCATATTATCTTCTTGTTATATTTATACAAATACCATTCTGTACACTGTAGAAATACACGACCCAGCGTGCCCCATACGTGGGACGCTCACCCCCCACCCATCCTCCTTTACATCCATGATCAAAAACATGATCCACTCAGTAAATCGCAGTGCAGAATAGCAGTGTGGGGGGCGAGGACACTGGGCCGATGTTACATCATATGAATTATTAAATACCCATTCAACCCCACACCCAAAGAAAAACCTAATACGGCACTCATACGACCAACCAGTATCTGTACAACCCTCATTCAACGGTTTTTTTTTTTAAAAACAATCTTGACACAGTTTTCATTCATCATCGTCTCATTGTCCCGGCAGCAGCGTCCAGCCAGAGTGAAGGGGTCAAAGGGGGATACGGAGGACATGGAGGCGAGGAGGGACAGCTGGTAAGTAAGGGGAACTTCCACGGCTGAGCTGCGGCTCTGAGTGCATAAAAGCACGAGAATGAAACACAGCTGTGCGGGCAGATAGGACACCACGCGGGCTGCTGCGGTGCGTTTATGGTCCGCTTCTCCCCGTAAAGAGGGAACAGAGCATTTCTCCTGGTTTCTGTGGCGAAACACTCGGCTCCACGTTTAGTCTCTGGACTGGTAAAAGAGGATGTAGCCTGACTCAGAGTTCTTGGAGATTTCAGAAGTGAGACCGTAGAATTCTTCTATGGCCTGTGCATCAATTTTCTGCAAGAACAAGAGAGACGACGCAGCAGGGTTAGAAAAAATCAAATCAAATCAGGGTTCCTAAAGATGGAGGCAAGAAGAATTAAGAATTCAATTTAAGACTACTTTTATAATAACCAGAACTGTGTTAGTATGTTAATGTTTTTTATCGGTTTGTATTGCTGTTGTAATGTATTTGCTCTGTTTGTACCTGCCCAGACTGCAGATGTAAACAAGCTAATAGCTAAATCTGACATGAATCATCACTTCTCTTTTTTAATTAATTAATGAGATTAATGTTTTTATGCATGGTCCTTGTTTAAATAATAATAGTAAAAAAAAAAAAAAATAGAATAATGATAACAAAGAGTTAGGGACAGTATCACCTTAATGTTTATTTAATACAAAAATTTTTTTTTTTGGTTAAAATTACAAAATTAGGTGATTTAAAACTTTCTAGAATGGAACACATAAAAAGCAATGAAATTCTATTATAAAGTATCCATTCCATTAAAAAAAAGCTTTTTTAAAAATGAGTGATGTATATGCTTGAATTATTTTCAGATTTTACAATTTACAAAAAAAAAAGGATCATAATACCTTTGTTCCCATGTCTGAGCTTTTTAGCTTTTTCAAGACTTTTGAAAGACTGATTTAAGACATCTTGATACCAACTGATTATTTAATTAATTTAAGACTTTTTAAGGATCAGAACGATTATTTAATTAATTTAAGAAACCCCCTGACAAATGTCCTTTGAATACCAAATCATATATATATATATAATATATATATATATATTTATATATATATATATAAACTCACCTCTACAATGTCATCATCAAAAAGCAACCAGAAGTCATGACTTTTCACAATGGCGATGTAATGACCCCGGTTTGGACCACTGAAGAGAAACAGAACAGCGTGTTAGCAAACATTAGCCTCTATCATCATATTACACTGACTTTACACACTCACGGCCCACCCACACAGGTGTTTCCTGCTTCCTCGTTCTGTGTGATTCGACTCCTCCGCAGGACTGTGTGAATGTGTGAACAATTTGTTTTATTGACATCTCTCTGACCTTCCTATTAGGTGGAAACACCTGTGTGGGTGTAAAGGCCGTTAAATGGAGCACAAATCAGTGCAGCTGTGAACAAAAACATTACAAGTTGCAGATGGAGATGGAGAGACTGGTGAAATCAATGGACAGAATTTCAAAACTTTTTCATAACTTTTCATGATTTTTTTTTCTTCTTGTCAGGCGTTTTTCAAACATAAAAGATTCAAACTTTGTTCAAACATAATTTCAGGTAGCTGGCATACAGGTACCTGAAATAGAGGCTGAATCAAAACATCGTGATGATAAACAAAAGATAACAAATCGACACATAATAGAGTGAGTTTACATCGACAGCTACTGAAAATAGATTCGCCATTACGCTATATTGTAGGTCATCCTCGAAACATGACTTTAACAATTTCACTACCTGCAACAAAATTTCCATGACTTTTCAAAAACATTCAATGATATTCACTAATTCCATGAGTTTTCCATTGCCTGGAAAATGTGATTGTGAAATTCCATGACTTTTCCAGGTATTCCATGACCGTGGGAACCCTGTAAGTCAGACCAGTTCTAGACCGAGGCCGGTGTGGGAAGCCAGTGGGGCAGCGGCGGAGCCCTGTGGCTGTCTTCCAGGCTTTGAGGCACCTCAACCTCCCGTCGAAACCTGCGGTCCCACCCAGATGCTCTCTCAGGTACCAACATCTGGCACCAGCTGATTTCACGAGAATCAGGACTCACTAGTACCAACGTAATGTGGTCGGTGCCGTTAAAACTACCAAGTTCAATAGCCAACCTTAGCAAACACACACCCACACGAAAAAACACAAACATGCACACACACACACACCCCGTCCATGCGGTGATGCCCCTTTCATCTCGCCAGCTGCAGGTCTCATAAAACAAGCTTACATGAATGAATTCACCAGCCTTTTTCATACTGTCCCGTGCCCTGTTAGGTGAACATATTGGCCAAAAAGGGGAGACAGTTGATACTGTATCATTTAAGCGCCGCCGTGACATTATGACAACCAGAGTCCCTGATGATGTATGGCCTTAAACCATGACATCAATTTCATTATACGTCTCCCTGCTCTGAAAATAAATCGGAAAAAGGGAGCTGAAATGGAAGTAAAGCTCAAAGCGAGAAGATTCAGACAGATAACAGGACTCCCGACTCACCTGTTTAACTCCATATGAGTTTACTTTCTTTAAGAAACTGATTTAAATTCACAGTCTCAAAGCGCTGGAGTGTGTTTCAGCATGCACGGTGTGAAAAGCAGGGAAACACCTCGCATAAACGCAGACAGACTAACTCCCACTCACACTGGGTCACAGCGGCGCTGAGAAAGAGAACGGCCCAGCTGAACAGTGATGGATGAGGATCTGTGTTTTCTCCTGCTCGCTGTGATTTAGATCCTAACGTGCGTTTATTCTTGTGCCGGTGGGTTCAAATGCATTTTATTATTAGAACAATGATTTGTCTGCCTGTCTCTGGTTGCTGTGGAGACGGTTATAAGGTGTTGTATTCCGGCTGTGTGATCACCTACGCACCTCCCACAATGCACCACCACGGCGACTAGGTCGTACAGCCTCTCAGGATTGGTGGCGTCCCCGGAGGTGTTGAAGAGGCGGAGCTCCAGGGGGAAGACGACGCGATAGGACAGCTTGGTGTAGCGCTGCAGCTGCTCCATGTACTTGAAGCGCTTCAGGTGCAACGCCAAGATCATTGGCAGCTTCTTAACACGCATCCTGCGGCACAAATATGACAGAGTCAGACGCCGAAATTCATTAACACGCGTGTAAAAAAGGCACACATCAAGGATCAACATGGATACTGACCTCTTATGAGCCTCCTGCTTGCTTCTACATTCTTCACAGTAGTATTTGTACTCACTGCACAGTGTTTCTGTGTTGCTGAAACCTCTGAAAGGAGACACAAAAAGAGAATTAGTCAGTGTAGTTATCTACAAATGAATGGATTAAAGGGACAGTTCACCCCTAAATCTCTTCCTTGTCGTGGTATTTATCGACGTGCATAGTTTTGGTGCGAGTTGATGAGTGTTGGAGATGCGAGTAAAGAGTAAAAATGGATTTTTGATTTTGGGGTGAACTGTCCCTTTAATTTCAAAACACTGCATTCTCCTTGTGCAGTTTCCTGAAGGACACAACAGAGTGTATTTTTCATTAAGCTCGTTAAAAACCCAGCATTTAATAAGAGCACTTAATGCAATCTTCTTAAAACTAAATACATAAAAACTTCACATTGAAAAAAATGTTACAACTTAAGGTTACACTGTTAAAATATAAAAGCCTCAATGTCAGTCATTGAGGAGTTTGGATATCGTATTTTTAAACGGGTGGCTAAAAATGCTTTGGAACAAAATTCGTCAGCAGAGCTGCATTTTTATAATTTGATTAAGATAACACTCTTGATTAATTAACCGTTTGGTCTTCAAAGCATTTGAAAATAATTAAACATGTTCAGCACAACGTTCCAGAGCCCAAGGTGACATCTTGAAATTGCTTTTTTTTCTCTAATTAACAGTCCAAACTCCAAAGATATTCAGTTTATCATAATATTAGAGGCAGAAAGGCAACACTTTTGAGAAACTGGGACTAAAAAAAATGTTTTTGCATTTTTGCTTTAAAACCACGTTTGGTTAAATTATCATAAAAGTTGTAATTTACTAATTCTGTTGAGCTCCGCTTCTACGTGCGGTTTATTTACCTGAGGCAGTGTGTGATGGAGGTATTCTGTTCGACATCCACAGAAAGGTCCAGAAAGTCCTCATCTTTGCTGCTTATCTGAAGAGGAGAAAAAAGGACGTCAAAATACACTAAAATACTAGAAAAATGAGTAAGCCTTTGGAATATACTAATAAAGCTCTGTAGCCACATGGCAATTAGAATATACAACTGTGTTTATTTCTGTTGTATTTACCTAAAACATTGTCTGCAATGGCAGAAACTAAAGCACAAAAAAAGCTCTCTGCTCGTGCCAAGGCGCTTCATTTTCAAAGTTTACTAATCCCTGAAATCAGCAGCAGGACGGTTCGACTTGAATGAAAACATGTTTAAACAAGACTCTGGCGACACACAATAGGAGACGTTTGGTGTCAGACACTTAAACTTAATCCCCCTTGTATGAAAACAGCAGCACGGCTTACCGTTTCACAGGTGAGGCAGCGTGTCTCATTGGTCAGAGTGCCTTGGAAGATCTCGTGGACCCAGGTGGGAGCGGGCGTGGCATTGCTGTTGTTGTTCTGAGAGTCCAACGTGCCGTTGGCAAGGCGGCCGTTGGTCTTGTCCTGCTTCCTCTCCTCCTGAAGCAGATCTGCGATGGTGTTGAGCAGGTAGTTCAGGAACTCATGGGCATCCTGCTGCATGTAATTGTCAAAAAGCTCTGAGGAAAAAAGAGCGGAGAGAGAACGTAGAATATCAATTCAGTTATTCCACATGTTCAGCAGGTGTTTCCGGGTCTCTGCTCCTCTTACCATTCTCTTTGCGAAGCCGTGTGATGAACTTCTTGGGTGGTATGACGCCCACTTTCCTCTTCTGGTTGGCAATACTGTGAAACAGGTCAGCCAGGCAGGTGAGCAGGTTCTCCTTCCGCCGAGGCTGACTGCGGTACGCCAATATCTTCTCCCGAAATGGTCGGCAGAAGTACAGAGCCTGCAGCACTGAGTTGCAGTAGCAGGTGTTTCCGAACTAAAATAAGACGAGGAAAGCAGTCGAATCTGTGTTAGTATCAGTCATGTGGAGATTATGCAAAACATTACAAATGCTCAGAGTATCCTTCACTTACATTGACCAGGCCAAAGTAGTGCTCATTGACCGGAAACTGCTCAGATCCAATCTCTTTCTCCAGAGCAGAGGCATTGGCGCCCTGTAGATGCACAGAGTCCAAAAAAAGAATTTTATTTTTTATAAAACGCAATATGATTTAAATTCAGCTATTAGTTTGAACAAAATGATGACAAAAGCACACCAACGTCACTACTGAGTCAGCAGGTAATTGCCAAATTAGATGGCAGCTACTTGGCAGTTCTGAGGTAATTTGTTGTAGCGATAAAACAAAAACTAATGGGTGCTTAAAAACTCCAAGACAAGGCATTTCCCTTACCACCTCCACTCTGCCCTTTAAAGCCATTAGAGCTAAAAGCATGCATCATCTTAAACTGACAGGACATTTAGGTTTACCCTGGCTGGTGCTCAACAGTAACACTCATCCAAAAAAGGTTTTAAGTGTAAAACTCTACTTAAATGGCAAAATCACATGTGTCAGAATAGAAAATAGCGAAACACAGATGTTTTAACACAGGACTCGTTGGCTGTTTGGGGAAACATCCCCTCTATGATGTGTTTAAGTTTAACCCTGTAACACCTGGATGAGCATCAGTTTTCTTGTGCTCCATTCAGACCCCTTTCACTTGCATTTTAATCTTCTTCTTTCTTTCTTTTAGAAACAGGAAAAAAACACAATGAGCAGCTACGAGGGAATATTCTCAAGAAAACAATATTTCTAATTCAAATTCATTCTTCAAATGATTATGTGTTTAAAATTATCTTATAGGAAAAAAGGTGTCTTTTCTAATCTTGTTTCTTTTTTCCTTATCTTTTTTTTCCAGGTAATTTTCTTGCAACTTTTTACTAATATAATGCCTCATTTTTGGGCCATTTTTTGTTAAGTTGCTCATCGCCCTCTTCCCCTGTTTTTTTTAAAAATGCCAATTTGCTCATGTTTCAAAGGGCTAATAGATGCAACATGCAGACGGTAACAAACTGCAGAGTGGACATGGATCTGGAGCGGGTCCACAACTGCGTAGCTAATGTCAAACCATGTCGTCATTGCCTGCGTTAAATATGTGTGGTAGGAAAGGCCAACACGTCAATTTAGCTTTATTTCCACGTTTTTCCCTCAAATTCAGCAGATTAATCGTCTACCAGCCTGAAGTCATCCATTACCCAGCTGTGCTCCAGTTGTGGACAGGAGGTAGCACTGGTTTAGCTTTAAGGCTAGTTAGCTAGTTAGCTGTGAATCCCAGCTGCAGCAGGTGCACTGTCACTGTGCTCAAAGAGGCTGTGATAAATATTAACCAAATAAACAGTCAATGTTTGGGTTAAAATTTAAGCAACACCACAAAGTGTCCATCTACTGCCGTTAGCTAACCCGGATAATGCAGTGGGTGGCTGCTTGCTCTGCTATGCTCGGAAAACTGCTTTGCTAGCACAGACACCAGAATTAACAGCTTTAATTTATAACCACGCGGTTAAAATACCAATCAGAGTGCAGCCACGGTTTCCGTTTCGCCGTATAGCTCGACTAATGCCAGTATGAGACCGCTGTGCACTCACCATGGTACAAAAAGAGGCAAATTTGGAGACTGTCATTAGGATTTCCATTCGGCTAGCGCCATCTTCAACCACACCGCCTCGCGCTGACAAGACTGGGCTGGCTCCCCTCGTGAGGGCAGGCAAGCGATACTGCTGAGCTCGCGACGACAGGTCCAACAGCCCCAAAAAACGAGAGCATTCACCGCAGGTTGTTTCCGCCTTCGCTTAGTTACGGTCGGTATAGCGGGTCGCTACGTTTTGGGGTATCGGTGTCACACATTGGGACGCTTCTAATCTTCTGAGAAAAAACTTATCGAAATCAAAAAAAATGATGTCAAAGTATTTGGTAAAATCACGTCACATAATCACAAAAAGCCCAACTAAAGTTGTGCGCATGCGTGTTATTAATAGCTGTTGCACCAATGTACAAAGTCTGAAATTTAAAAAAATATATATATATTTTTTTAACTTACTTTTTTTTATTTTACACATACAAACATACATACATAAATTTAACAAACACCAAGGAGATGTATATTATATAAAATTCCACTTGCTTGAGATCCTTAAAACTGAAAGTCTTTTCTTTCCCTTACAGAGTACGTGTACTTTACAAAATAAAACAACTGTACATATTACAGATACTTTTCATGTAAGAAAAACAATACAACGTACGAGTACTTTACAAGTGTGAAAAACAACGCTCCTATGAGAGAAAATGAATAAGTAAATAAAAATAATAATAAAAAGGAAAAATGAGAAAAAAAAAGGGGGGGGAATCGGTATCGGTGTCACACATTGGGACGCTTCTAACCTTCTGAGAAAAACTTATCGAAATCAAAATATATGATGTCAAAGTCTTTGATAGAATCACGTCACATAATCACAAAAAAAAGGTGAGCCTAACTAAAGTTGTGCGCATGCGCATTATTAATAGCTGTTGCACCAATGTACAAAATCTGAAATTAAAAAAAAAAAAAAAAATTAAAAATAATAAATTAATCTATCTAAATATCTGTCATTCCCCCCCAAATGTGAACAATATACGCACTTTTTGTAATCGTGAAGTAGAAACTCTTGAACATGTCTTTTTTCTCAAGATTATTTTTATGTATTTTATGTATGATTTGAAAATATACTTTTCGAAACCTTTTTTAAACAAAATTAGACATATTACTTATTTCCAAAAAAATCTAAATTTCACATCTGATGAAGAGTACGTAACTAATTAATGTATTATTTATAAAAATATTAAATACATAATATAATTTGACTCAAAAAACTACCCTCCTTTTGATATTTTTAGAGATATGATATGATATGATTTTAAAATATACTTTACAATAATTTAAAATTTAAATCTCTAATTTCAAACGAGTGAAAACGATTAGATTACCACCAATTACTACTATTATTACTAATTCCATTTTATAGCAGGCCCTTAATGTTTTATTGTGTTGTGATCCTTCATTTCCTCTACATTTCATTTATGATCCAATTTAATTTCTTTTTTGTTATGAACTATTGTTATACAACTTCTATTTTGAAAATATTGAATGGATTGGTATTAAATGTGTAGGCCTAAATAAAGTTCAAGAGATTTGAAAAATAAAATTTAAAAAAATAGATCCAACAGAAAATAGCTGCAATGTTATTTTAAAACGATTATTTTTTTTCTTTTGTTTTTAGCAGCGTTGCTATATTTTTTCCTTTCTTGTCACTCACCCGAGATAAACAGCAAACTTCAAAAAAACGTTATAGATCCCAACTGATATGGGACCAGCTTGCGTATGGCAATGGCGCTTAGTTTTATATAATAATTTATATGACTGAGCTGACTCTGGGTCAGCTGACCACTTGTCACTACTTTAGGGTGACATTTATTTGGTTCAGGCAACATCGCGGCCTGCCTCAATTCTATTTCACAAGGCGGAGTTTGGGGGCCTTCGCTCTCTCTTTCCGCCGTACCCGCCATCTTGTAGTGACCGGGGGTAAGATCTTCTCCGTGTTAATTGTTATATTCTCCTTTATTATCTAATCATTCGTACATAGTTACATTCATATATGCACCCTAGGTTTCCCTTTACATCTCAGTAGGTTAGTATAGCCCGAAAAAAACGTCACAGTTGGTGATATTTTCCGTTGAATGTGAGCGAGAGCAGCAGCGTGGCTCTCCATGTGGGCCCGAGAGGCAGAAAAAACGTCCAGAGGAAACTGTGTTTTTCTTTATCAAACTGCTGAAAACGCTGCAGTACAGTCTAACACCGCGTTTTTCGTCGATACGAGGCCGTAAAGAGATTGTTAAACAGCAGATAGAGTGCTGCTTGAGGTAACGTCAGTGGTAAAGTTAATCCGAGCTTGACATGTAACGTTATTTTTGTTGCTAGCTTTTACATTAGCACATACTGAAGTTAGAGTAATGATCAGTTTTGTTGTTTAAATGATTAAAACAAACCAAAAATCACCTCACGGGGGTGTGATAGGTTTATGCTCGTCCAGTTTTGTTGTCATTCACTATGATTTGCAATTAAATCAATCTGCAATTTTAGCCCGTACAGCAGCTAATATGGGTTTGGGTCCTATAGTGCCTTCAATGAGCTTTTTGACAGTTTTCCTTATCCTGTGGCGTAATTAGCTAAGCTTATGGTAGATCTTATCATTGCCAGACTGTATTCACATGTGATATTACCCATTTAAATCATGTTGACATTGGAAGAAAATGTTATGGTTATATTAGTAATAATTAAAGTTTATTTTCTCCTAGTAATCAGGCATCATGACGAACACCAGAGGCAAGAGGAGGGGGACCAGGTACATGTTCAGCAGGCCATTTCGCAAGCATGGTGAGTCCAAATTTAAGGGGTATTTTTGACCACACTTAAGTGAATTCCCTTTTAAATGATGGTAGTGGGAAATTAGTGTGCCAAATAACATCAATTAATCGGTTTGATTTTACTTCACAGGCCCAATCCCTCTGTCCACGTACATGCGTATCTACAAGAAGGGTGACATTGTTGACATCAAGGTAAGACGCAGCATATTTGTTGTAGTGTTGGGTGCTATAATGGTTCATCTGGTATATTGGATATAAAGCATCTATTTGATTTAATTTTTTTTATACACTGTCATGCTGATGCGTAGCTGCATCGCTTCACAATAAGCGCTACGTTGGCTACAAACTTCATACTTTCCTTCTTACTTAGGGTTAACTTCATAACATAACAAAAAAAAAATAACCCACAAATAACTCCAGCAACACAAAACAGCCAGGTACACAACGAAGTGTGACAAAGAATTTGTAAAACACTAATAATTGTGCATTTATAAAATGAAACCTCCGAATGGCGTGCTGGGTACAGCTCGCTAGTTAGCTAGTAAACATAACGGTCTTTTAACAGCTGGGAGCAGCTCTGCTGCTGCAGTACATTCAAGATCAGGGAAAAATACTGTGATGTACTGTGAAACCGCAGGAATTTATTAAACTAATGTTAGGTCATACTGCCCAGCATTATGTGTTCACTAATGTTCTTGTCTCAGTGTCATTCATTTATTTAGACCTGAAAATCGTTTAGTGCGAGCCTTCATTTACAATGTCCAGCAGATAAAAAATAATGAAATGCAAGAATAACAAAAAAATAGTAAAAGATAAAATGGGCATAATCAATCAGCAACGCTAACTTCAAAATGAGTTAAAACAGGTGCCGTCAGTGAGTGAAACTGCGAGGTAAATTCAGGCCTTTGCACACAGGAGTCACTAGTTAGGTATTTTAAATCTATCCTGAGGTTGTATTCTGTATCTAAAGTCATCTTCCTAAATGTTTGGAGATGTAGTAAAATGTACTTTAAACTGTGACATTACTGTAATTTCAGACTGGGTCAATAAAGGTGCAGCTGACTGAATATGTTTAATGACAGCTTTACCTACACTCACGTTGCAACTGTTTTAACACTTACTGCTTCTGTGTTTTGACAACTTATTTGTGACAAGTGAATTTCGTTGTTGCAGAGTAATACATTGTTACATGTGATTTCTTTTCAGGGCACAGGTACCATTCAGAAGGGTATGCCTCACAAGTGCTACCATGGCAAAACAGGACGTGTCTATAACGTTACCCAACATGCTGTCGGCATTATTGTCAACAAGCAGGTCAAGTAAGTACAAAGTGGCATTTAATTTATGACATTAAAGTACGCACGCTTACGTAACTTTGAGCTGGCACACAAAAACTTCTTAAAACTAATACATTATTTAAAGACCTTCTATTCTTGAGGTAAAGAGGAGATGGTAGGAGGATCCGTTTGTGATTTGGCATCCAGTTTTCAGTTGTTAAACCAGTGAATCCAGATACCAGTGGCGTCGTTGTCATGGACCTGACGGGGGTCATGTAGGCCACTCTGGTATTTTCTTCTATATCAGGCCAGTTTAAAATGGGTCAAAGAAGTCTTTGATTTCCCATTAAAAAACACTTGTGATGAGCATTTCGCAGATCGTCATTGTTATAATTTTGACATTTTTTTTGTGTCTTGGCTTCAGTCTTCGATGTGTACTCGTACAAATACTTCATCTAAAAAGAGGGATGTGACCCCATCTTCACTTTGCCACCAGGATTGTTCATGTCCTCAGTGGTCATTCATGTGGGGAAAAGTATTTCATCCTTACACACCCCGAGTCTAACTCCTGTTTGACCTGGGGCTGTATTGAGGAGACAGCAGACGGGTGCAGATATTTAAATGGAGATGCTTTTAGCCAAAACTACCTGTAAAATTGTGTTTTTTTATTTGACGTGTTTGATATGAACTCTATTTTTTTTTCTCATGCACAGGGGCAAGATCCTGGCCAAGAGGATTAACGTGCGCATTGAGCATGTGAAGCACTCAAAGAGCAGGGACAGTTTCCTGCAGCGCGTCAAAGCAAACGAGGCCAGGAAGATGGAGGCCAAGCAGAAGGGCAGCTGGGTGGAGCTGAAGCGACAGGTACGGCATGAAGCATCGACTTACAGGGATTTTTATGAAAAGGAGAAAAAAGTAATTGAGAAAATATTCTGTAGTGAAGGAAGTCCTTCAGTTGCAGTGATTTTACAAATACTTTTATTATACATAATTAAAACCATTTAGAATTGAAATCACATTTATATTACTTTCATAAGATTTGCATTTCAGTCAACATGTACAAACATACAAGAGTGCACTCAGAACAGAACATCATCGAAATGAGGCAAATTACAAAACAATAAAGTTAGAAAAGTTACCAAAAAAAAGTATAAAATTAGCTGATGACAATCATGATAAAAAATAAATAAAAACAATATTAAAATAAATAAATATATATATATATATATATATATATATATATAGCAATATATATGATATGGCATATAGCAATTATTTCTATTACATTTTAATGTCTGGAGTTTTTTTAAATGTGAAAGCATACCAGTCTAAATATGTTAAAGTATGCTGTGAATAAATTACTAATAATGCTCAGGAATTTTTTTTCTATTGCGGCCTTTTGTCATTTTCAATTATTATTTTAAATTCCTCTTTTTTTTCTGTCTCCAATAGCCCGCTCCTCCCCGTGACGCTCACTTTGTCAGCACCAAGAAGAACGTGCCACAGCTGCTGGAGCCCATCCCCTACGAGTTCATGGCATAAAGTGCTTATCAAAATAAAAATATTTGTACACACGCCGCGTGTCATCTTGTCATCTGTTAACACATTTGAATGGTGATGAAGAGCCATGATGTGCTGTCGCTCAGTGATGATTCTCCTCCTTTGATTGCTAAATGAAAACAAATGCACTTTACATTTCACCGGCGATCTGAGAGTGACGGCCCTCATGTCACAAGCATTTCACATCTCACCATTAACTCCTGTCTGGTCTGCAAAGTTTAATCTGTTTGCACCGTGAATTAAACAGTTCCAACCAAGCAAACTGATTGACATATCTCTATAATAAATTCATTTGGCATTTTCCATAGATGGAAAATTTCCATAGATGCTACACTGTGTTTAATTGTGGGGGAATTTATGAAATGATGCAGAAAACAAATAGCCATTAAAAAATAAACATTGACGATTTCACTCGGTGTCACCATCACAGTTTTCTTTAATAATACTTTTTATATATATATATATTATATATATATATATATATATATATATATATATATTCTCCAATCTCCTTATACACTGTATAATGACAATAAAGACCATTCTGATTCTGATATATATATATAAAGTTGTGCCAACAGGTGGAATGAGGACATTTTTTCCCAACCTACCACTAACATGGAAAATAAATTTGAACTGAATGTCAGGTTGATTTCATATGTTCTCAAGGTATCAGACAGTGACATGTATAATATACTCCATGTACTCTGTCCCAGGTTTGCAGTGCATGCCACAGAGTGTACTGTGCATGTGCAGTAGGTGGCGCTGTGCACCAGGATAAGTGTCAGGCTCAGATGAACAGCAACAGCGCACTGAATTGAGATGTCAGTGGGACTAATGAGTGAACAGTTAGCTCTGAGGTGTTTGGGTGTGGGCAGACCATGATTTAACAGTTTCCTTTAATTTCACCTAACCTCTGTGATATTCCCCTTCTATCTGTACACAACTTCATATTCAGAAAACTAATAATTTGACTTGCATAGAACTTTTAAAGTGAGGAGAATAAAGGGTTTTGCTGTGTAATTTATAAATATTGCACAGCAAAAACAGGATAATGGATAACCTAATATTTAAAAATGAAATACTGATATACACATTTGTAAATATTGTGTAAATATTCCAGCACCTCAAATCATTTCCGTTTCCGATTGCTTTTTCAAGATTTAATAAGTGTAATTGCTCTTTTTGTACAACTTCATACACTTGTGGTTGCAGACTGTATTGCTTCACCCTTTTTTTAGTGTAATTCATTTGCAAAAAAATGCACGGTAACAAAAGTAAACATGAATGTGACTAATAGCTTTCTTCTCTCTTTTTTCATTTTTAAAAAAGATATTGCAATATTATCGTTAACTATACAACCAAAGCAAATTGATTTTTAAAAACACGGGTAGAGGGCAACAAGCAACATATTACAAGACATAACAAGGCTCCAAATTAGCAAGACATTACTAAAATGTTGCAAGAAAATTACCTGAAAATAAGCAAAATGAATAAATAAATAAAATATAAAGAAAAAAGAAGTGCTGAAAATAAAAATATACATGTATGGATCTATTTTATATATTTTATTATACTTCAATTTTAAATTTTTCCAAGTTGTTCATTGCCTTTTTTCCCTGATTTTTACTACAAAAAATCAACAACAAACAAACAAACAAAAAACATTTCATAGAAGTGAGAATAGTAATTTAAAACAATTAAATGAAGTTTCTTTGTCAGTGTTTTTAGTTGTTTTTGTAAATCAGTGGGTTATAGTGGATCGTCATATAAGGTGACATTTTGGCAAAAATCCTCTAATTGTCAGGTACGTTATGTTTGTTTTTTGTTTTGTTTTTTTAATTAAAATATGTAGAGCCTATTAGTCAAACCTCTGTGTGTGTGTGTGTGTGTGTGTGTGTGTGTGTGTGTGTGTGTGTGTGTGTGTGTGTGGCCTGTCATGGTTTGTGTGTGGACCACTTGATGTGTGCTGTTTAATCAGTGGAGGCTGAATGGCTGGCTGGTTATGTGACAAATAGGTTATCTCATCGCACCTCAGTACTTTACCCAATATTTACACGAGTTAGGACCAGTTTACAGAGATAGGGAGCAGCTGACAGGATGGAGTGTGTGAGCATGTGCATGTGTGTGTGTGTGTGTGTGTGTGTGTGTGTGTGTGTGTGTGTGTGTGTGTGTGTGTGAGAGAGAGCGAGACAGAGATCAGGAGGGGGAAGGCCAACAGTGCATCAGTCCAAGGATTATATTTAATTTCTGTGGATGCATCACTTAGATTTTCATGCAGTAGAAGAGATCTGTTCTTATCTCTTTTCATAAATGTGAAAGAAGTGAAGTATAAAAAAGAGGAAAGAAACTAAATGAATATTGTAATCCCGTCCTGGACAATGGTTTCACCCCTTTAACCCTGTAGGCCTAAGGTCAGGGGATTCAGACACAGGTCTTATCAGGATGGAGTAATAAGTATCCAACAATATGAGGAGGGAGAACCAGGAAAAACGGATGGAAAAATAAAATGCAATCAGTCAATGAGCGGGTTGGCAGCCAAAGCCCTCCGTATTGATCTGGATTTTGCTCCTAGTATTTAGATAAGGCAAATGGTGCCTCTATGTTTTAGTATATTCCCACAGTTTATATCAGCATATAAGTATCTGTTATTATAGTTTCCAAGCTGAAACTTGAATTAAGTTGTTTTTTTTTTTTTTTTTTTATGAATAAACTCGCCCCAGGCATGGAAATATTTGATTTTGGTAACTTTTTTTTTTTTTTAAAGATTTTTTTTTTTTTTCTTTTTGGCTTTTGCCTTTATTGGAGATAGGACAACTTTAGCATGAAAGGGGGAACGAGGGGATAACATGCAGCAAAGGGCTAAGGCCGGAATCAAACCCACGGCCGCTGCAGTGAGGACATAGCCTCTGTACATGGGGCGCCTGCTCTACCAACTGAGCTACTGGATGCCCCAATTTTGGCAACTCTTTTACCTTTATTGGACTACATTGATCTGCTTTTTATGAATGCATCTGACCAGTGCCTAAAGAAGCGCGATACTGTGTACCATTGTGCTTTACATTGTATCATTGGCTGTGGAAATCGTCCACACCACTGTACACTGTACGCTACTGCTAAATTCTCTGTCCGTTCTCAGACTTGTGCATTGGTTGCTTTGTGTATATAAATCTCTGCTTGGGCTGATTCCTTTTTATTTGTGTATGCACATGTGTACAAACCAAAACCAGTGTGGCCTGCGCTCTTCTACAAATGTTGATCTCCTACGTTCAAACAGAATTCGGCCAAAAAAGCTTTCAAATATGCCCCCTGATCTTCTTAGAATAATTTACAGAAGGACCTAAAACTGTCTAAATCTAAGTCAATTTTAAAGTATCAAGAAAAATCACTCTAAGTCAGTGTGATTGCTAATCAGACAGTCAGTTAAAGCAGATTCTGGATTTTTATGCATTGTTACAGTTTTTATTTTCATTTTTCTCTTTATAGCACTGTATGGTATCCACCCTACCTATACATCTACAGTAAGTCCTTTTGTGTGTGTGTGTGTGTGTGTGTGTGTGTGTGTGTGTGTGTGTGTGTGTGTTCTCACAGATACACCAGGGTGTCATGTGTGGCACTGACTCATGGAAGTTACTGATTGAAGGACGACAAAGTAAACAAAGAAGGGGAGAGAAATCAAGCGAGAGGGAGGAGGGCAGAAAGACGAGGATGGTGGATAAAAGCTGTGGAAAACTATGAACTCCTTAATCACACATGTTTGACACACACAGATTGAGTCTGTCAGCTCAGCCAGCAGCCGTATCGACCCCGGGGTGTTACATATTAACCACACACACACACACACACACACACACACACACACACACACACACACACACACACACACAAAGTAGATAATTGGATCTGTACACCGCTGATGCAAGAGGAGTTGTGTGTGGAAATGTTGCACGATATGAAATTTCACAATTATCAGCCTTCTTAATTCACCTGATCACATTAAGTTTAAAGAGCGGGTTCACTCAAACTACACAAATATGTTATCTCACACTTTTCTCAACCGTTATTGTGTCGATAGATATTCATCGGTCTATATATATATATATATAGACCTATATATATATATATATATATATATATATATATATATATATATATATATATATATATATATATATATATATATATGTAGGAGCAAGACACACATACTTGTGATGGTTTTGTGTGTCTTTGTGGTCATTAGGCATGTTTTAGTGGTCTTGTGTTGTGTTGTGTGGTCATTTTCAGTCTTGTCCTGGCTGGTATTTGTCAATTTGAGGGACATTCTTGCAGGTGAAGTCCAGGGGGGACTGTCACAGTTTGAGCCTGTGCCCAGTAGGCCCATTCAATAAACCACACAGACTTCCCAAAAACAGTGTTGGACAATGCACAGACCTCAGTGTCACCTTTTTTGGAGCTATCGTCCACTGAAGAAATTGTGACGAAATAGTGGCAATGTGTTCTGTGACTCTTTGTTTTTGGAAAGAAATGTTGCTGTTAAAAAAAAAAAAAAAACAACGAAAGAAAAAAAATTGACAAAATATTTGTATTCTGATCCTTTAAGTAAAAGTAAGACCATGCTTATCAAGAAAAAGTCTGCAATCAAACACGTACATAAGGAATATAAATGTAAAAAATGTGCTTAAAGTATCAGAACTAAAAGCACGTTCTGATATTTATGTGTGATATTTTACATGTATTTAAATATTGTAAAGCTCCTTGAAGTAGATTTGTGATGTATGATATAGACTTGATTATTATCATTATTCTAACTGATGGTTCCACTTGTTAGCAGTATTCGAGTATTTTGGCAGGTCAGGGTTCAGCTGTTAAAAACAGGGTGGTTTTATCTATAACTATCATAATGTTTTATATTCTTGTCATATCTGAAAATTAGCTTGTAACTATACTGTCAATATTTTTTTTTTATTCAGACAGTTTCATGGACACAGGGGACACATCTCCCTCAATATTTAGAACAGACACATTTGTCCCCCCCAATAAAAACATGAAGACTTTTACTTTGACAAAATTGAAGACATTTAAACCATAACTTGGTACAAAAACTGCACTAAATAGTGTATAAAATGTTACCAGAAAGCAAGAAATTAATTCTTTGATGCTCAGAATTTTCTGGTGGAGGACCCCCTGTTTTATTTGTGTTGAGATGAAACCAATACCCTTAGTTGTATTGGAATAAAAAGTGCAGTATTTTCCCTTTGAAATTAAGGGGACTGGGAGTGTAACTCAAAGTGAAATACTAAAAAATACCTAAAAATTCCACCACGAATGGAAAATAAACTGATTCCCTTTTATATTGGGCTCAAGTCTTTCAAAAAAAAAAAAAAAAACAACTCACAAGGGGTAAATAAAAATGTGCTCATTACAATTTGTGTGAACCAGCCCTTTAATTAAACTCAACTAGTTCCCCTCACATACCTCTGAGGCCTCACCACCCACTACTCTCCCAGTATCTGAGGAAAAGTCCCTTAGTTGTGTTGAAAGTTATATTTGTGACTGTGATGAAAGCGTGGGTGTGACAGTGTATGTCCGCATGATCTGTGTGTGTTTGGGAAAGGCCTGGAGCTTTGACAAAAGCACAAGGAAACCCCAGTGCAGGCCAAACACAGTGCATGCTGTATCTCTGTGTGCGATAGGTGGGGTGATAGAGTCTGTGTGGTTATCAGAGACAGAGGGGGGGCACGGTCATATATGTGAATATTGGGCCAGCTGTATTGATCCTGGCCCTGACAGCAGAGGTGGAGGAGGTGGGGGGGACCGGATGAGAGGAGCAGGAGGCTGATAAAGGTGTCAACTGACCCCTGCATGCTTACCTGAAGCGTGGGAGGGCACCGAGGTAACGCCCAACAGGCTCTCAATAGGCCGTATTCACAAAAGTCAGTCAAAGGTTTCACATGAGAGCAGGACATGGGCTCACATGGTGATCTCTAATGTTTGGACAAGCAGATAACCTCATTTGATTGTCACTATCTCTTTCTTTTTATTTATTTGTTTTAAATAGAGACTTTTTTTCTTTCTTTTTTTTATTATTTTTTAAATTCGTTTACCAAAAGCAGGTGTATGTAAATTTATAAAAAAAAATGGCTCTCACAAATAAAAAGTTAAATTCATAAACAGACAAGTGCATTTCTCAGGGTTTTTGCCACTTAAAGCAGTTTGGTATAATCTTTATAATCTGAATTTCTGCTTTAATTAAAAGGCAGTTTCCTAAAGCAGGACTATGTAACTTTTAAAAGAAAAAATAAATTGTTGTCTTTTGGCAGTTGATACATCAATTCATAAACAATTTCATGCACTCAGGAGTTTTGCCACAGCCTTAGCCTTCTTGGTTTAATATGACCTGTGGGCTAGCTTAGGGCAGCTAATGTTAGGGACTGTTGGTTATTTATGAGTGGGGAAGGGGTGGTCTGAAATGGGGTAGGCCCTTCAGATATTTTTTTAAGCAGTGGGAAGGGAAGAGGAAATTCATAATAATATGTCAAAAAAAGTTTGTTTTCCTTGTTGTGGTTCTAATTGCATTTGCAAAAATCCACTGCGCCTGAATGAAAGCCAAGGAGTCTCTGATTCGTCTGTCAATTATGTCCATCATGGCTTGTGAACTGCAGTCAAACTGTTGCAGCGCTGATCAAAAATGACTCAAGATTCTGTTACTGTATTGCCTACTTCAGAAAGACCCAGCTGCCCTGCTGAAAACTGCTAAACCAAAATGAAGCACTGCCACCAAGAGCAAACTTTCTCATTTACAGCTAAACAGTACACTGAAATAAAGAGAAAAAGGAAATTTTTCAGGGGAGAAATAGGTAATGCAGTAGCAGAATCTCGATTCATATTTGATCAATGCTGCCTAGTTTGACAGTTTGACAGCAGTTCACAAGCAGGATTTGACATGATTGACAGCTGCATTAGAGACTCCTCGGCTCTGATCTTTTTGCCTTCATATGCAGTGGATTATTGCAAATGTCATTAGAGCATGACAAGGCAGAGGAACATTATTTTTTTACACTACTACTGCCAGGATTTACTGGTAGCTACAGCGAAAGTGACAAAAAAATGACATTTTCATAAAAGGTACCACCTTCAGCTTTAACGTTAACTTGGAGAGATATTTGCTGATTGACTGACTCTGTTACTGTGGCAACCATGGCTACTTTTCAGCTATAGTTATTCCGGCTTAAATATAAAACTGTGTAATCTTTGCTGAACAGTGACCACTGTGCCTACAAGTGACAATGCCAAACTACTGTTCAGTATTTAGATAAAATAACACAAGTGAAGACAGTCATAATGTCAGCAAAGTGACAATATAAATTGTGTTACACAGCAAAATGTACCTTAATTTATCTAACATAAGCTACTGCTCAGACCAAGTAAGGCTGCAGCAGTAAACCGCTCCGCTTATCAAACTGGGCAGCACCATTGCTTATTAATGCCATTTTTCATTTGTTAGAGAAATAATGTGCCGTTTCTTCTTTAAAGGCGGAGAAAGGCTGATTTAGTTTCATGTTTGTGGGTCACAAAGGATGTCACTGAAGACTACTCTCTGACTACGATAAATCACACCTATCAGAAAACAATATTGAAGTGTTGATAAGATTAAGATTAGAGCAGTAAATTCTGTGTTTGTGTGTGATTAATGGAGACAGACAGTCGCCTCTCTCCATGCTTGCACGCCCCATACACGCGTGCACACACACACACACACACATACACACGCACAGAGAGGTCAGCAGTTATGGGTGCATACTGCAAGGAGCCTGGATGACATTTTTAAAGCCTGAATCAATCAATGTGGAGGAAAGAGTCATGGGAGTTTATAATGTTTGAGTTGAGTATCAATGGCAGCACTATTAAACTCAGACGTCTCAATCATTTCCTTACATCTTACATGTTGCATCACCTGTGCTACAATCCTGCACAGTAGAGTGTAAAAGCTGAGCGTGAGGTTTTATAAGTGTGTAAAGGTTAAAAAAATTATCTCCATTTACTGTATTAAAAGTGTTTAAATGTGAAATCTGTTGCTTATTTTTCTCTTTTGGTGAGATAGGGCACCCCTTTTTTGGCTCTAATTGGTACATTCCAATGACATAAATGAAGTGCAGGCGAGCAGCTTGTTGTAGGTCAGTAAGTGTCCTGCCTCTTTATTACTAGTTTTCTCTGTGACCACAACACCACATCTGACATCTCTTATTAAAGATGGGGGAGAGGTTGCAAAGTAAAAAAACCTTTGTTTGCAATTTTTTTGAATGTAAAGCTACTTTCAGTAAGTCATGGAAGCTTGAGGCTCATCTTTGCAAACACACAGGATTGGTAAGTGACTGCTAGAAGCCAAAAAGAGCAAATAACACAATAAAGACCCAAAGAACACGTTAAATTAGTACATATTGTGTTTGATTGTCTTGTTAATGTTATTGGGATTATGTGTCAAATGTTGCCCTAACCTTAGAAACCGTTTTCCTGTGAGAACTGCAACAAGAGCTTTTGCACTCGCTATGAGCTCACCAGACATGAGCTCAGGCACAGTGGGGAAAAACCACACAAGTAAGCTACTATGTTCTATTTGAAATGATTGGGATCAGTGAAAACAGTGTTTGCTTTGACCTGCTACCTGCTCTGGTCTCCAGGTGTCTGGCTGACGGATGCTCAGAGGCCTTTGTCACAAATGCCAGCATGAAGAACCACATGGCTCGAGTTCACCAGCACCAGGAGAAGCATTATCAAGTAAAAAAAAAAAAATCCTAAAGTTTGCCTTTTGCCAGCAGGCTTGGGACTACTGTGATGTGCTTTTGCTCTTTTCTTTCAGTGTGACCATCAGGGCTGCGGAAAGGATTTCAAAAAAAAGAACCAGCTGAAAGCGCATAAGTGTGAGCACCAACAGCTTTTATTTCGGTGAGTGGCTACACATCTGATCTAAGAATAAATTAAATTTTTCTGTTTTCTAACCTTGTTTATGTTTTGATCTAGTTGCACTTTCAGTGGCTGCACAAGAGAGTTTCCCTCTCAAGGAAAACTGAAGAATCACAAGAGAGTGCATGAAGGTTGGTGGATCACCAGAAGGCTTCTTTGACTGGTGCATGTGGTGCTGCAAGTTATTCTCATTTTTTGATCCAGCTGTTTATTTTTGTAATTTACCAGGTAATTGTTTAGTCTATAAAATGGTGAAAATGTCAGTCAGTGTTTCTAAAAGCCCAAGATGTCTCAGATGTCCTGTTTTGTCCACAACACAAAAATGTCAAACTTTACTGTCAGAGAGAATTAAAGAAACCAGACCAATCTTAAAAACAATACGCAAACTAATTATCAGATTAGTTGCTGATTTAAGTCATATTTGACAACTAACAGATTAGTCGTTGCAGCTTGAGGTTTGTGTTCAACATAACTCTTTGTTGCAGGTTACCCTTGTGAGTACGATTGTCCTTTTCTGGGAAAGACGTGGACAGAATATCAGAAGCACAGAAAAGAGCACAGAGGTATGAATGTAATGCTGGGAAGTGTTGATGGCTGTCTTGTTGACTGTTTTAATGTCTCTTTTTTTTCAGTCAAGGTGCAATGTGGAGAGTGCAAAAAGTTCTTTAACAACAAATGGTTCTTGCACCAGCATGAGCTGCGTGTCCACGGAGAGAGGAGGAAGCTGTCGTGTCCCACTGAAGGGTGCGATAAAAAGTTTACTCGTCACTTCAACTTGGAGAGTCATGTACTGGGAGATCATGAGGGCAAGAAGCTGTTCAGCTGTGCGTATGCTGGCTGTGGGAAGAGCTTCACCATGAAGGTAAACCTGCACTTCAGTTTCATTCTGTTAAATGTTGGATCAAATCATCCAAATCACACTACTTTCTTTTACCAGGGATCCAGTAATGTTGATAATATGACTTTTAAATGTGCACATGAACACTTTGCTGCAATCTAAATACAAAAGAGGTGGATGGATTTAATTTTGTGTAGCTCAAAGCACTGAATTTATTTTAAAAATAGTATTATTTTCAGCGATGGTGAGACTTTGCTGTTTTTAGTTTTAATTTAGACTTATGACTTTTTTCTTGCTTATCAAAATGTCTTTTGAGTAGCACAAACTAAATTCTAGTAACCTTCAATATACACGTGTAGTGGCAGATGTTTCAAAAGCCAGACCACATTAAAAACTGAGAATTTATGCATGACTAGACACACTACAAGTGAGTTTTTGAAGATTTTCGGTGATCTGATTAGAGTGCTGATACAGTGTTAACCGGTCTCACTGTTAATCAGGAAAGCCTGTGGCGACATGGAGTGGTGCATGACCCAGCAAAGAAAAAGCTGAAGGTAATGTATCCTTGTAAACTTTTAAAACAGTAAATGTGACTTTTCTCCCCTCAATCTTATACTTGTATTTAATTTTTTGGTTTCCTTTCCAGAAACTGTACCCTAAAAAGAATCAGCCGTGGCGTTTGGCACTGCAGGCCAGACTGGCAGCTGGAGCCAATCAAGTGGAGACCGAAAAGCTCGCTGCAAAGCTGTGCAGCACAACGTTAAAGGACAACAAATCTTGAGGCCGCTTGATATAAATATGTGTGGATGTTTTCAATGATTGTGACACAAATCACATTTTTTCTGTTGATATACTTTTGTTTAAGCTAATATGGAAATAAAGCCTCATTAATACAGCACTTTGTAGTTATAAAGGGACTGTTCATTATGGGGGGGGGGTCCAAAATGGGCGAGGCATTTTGGATAATTATAGTTATTGAAGAGTGAATTATGTTTTTTGCTTTGGCTTAAGGGAGGGACATTCATTTTGATTTAAAAATCCACAGAACTCTGAAACCCATGAGTGAGTGTGAAAAGCATGTTTTCTTTAAATTCCCCAAAATTACACAATTTATCAAAGTCAGAAACTGTAATATGGTGAAGGGAAGGTCAAGCATTTTCCTTCAGTCACTCTGGGTGGCTCAAGGAAAAATATTTGTAGCTCTGGGGGGGTTCATGATACAAAACTAAAAACCCTGCAGTCACCCCCCCGCTCTGAAATAAATTACAGTCCCTAATAAACTGCCTCTTGCTCATAAATGTGTTGAACTGCCCTCTAGTTCTCACCAGCAAAGTGTAAAAGCGACACTGTAGAGCCATTGGTCCTTGGAAGGAAATGTTTATTAAACAAACAGAACACACATTCACACACATGTATAAAACTCCAGCTGATGGGACAGCTGGTTGTCATGGTGATGAGGCCTAAGGGCAGTTGAGCCCCCAGGGTGCGGCAGGTTTCTTATAAGGCCTGAGGCTTATTCAGCTGGATACAGCGCTGGTGTTGCAGAAAATCTTGATTAGAGTGATTACAGGTCATTATCCTAGATGACGGAGGATCACAGGCTATTTTTTTTAAAAATCTATCTCTACTTGCAACGATGCATCCACCTGAATACAGCCCTGGATTCTACAACTGCCTGGTGAGGTGAACACAGCACAGATCGCCTGTTAACAGTTGCAGTACCATTTCTCCCTGCGGGAGTGATGACAACATGACCATATGAACACAGCAGTGTGTTTGTGAGTGCAGTCTGTCGCGTGACGTGGCACGATCTGGATCAGTTCCCACCTGGTCAGGACAGGCTTGGTCCTGCTGGGTCAACTACAGTTCTGTATGCTTTTGGTCCTGGATTAAGCCCGGTATGGAGCGATGTACAGTAGCGTGTACCAGTTCACTTTGGCCAAGGTCGTTCCCAATATAGAACATTCAGGGTGGACTCGGTGTGGTGCGCAGCCTGCTCACATGATCCGGCCTAGCTATACCAGGCTGCCAGGCCAGGAGACCACAGTCAGCGCCACCCGGCTGCGCTGCTCCTTCAGCATGGGCACCAGCGCCGAGTGGCTCATTCCTGCTGTCGACAGACCATTGACCGCCACAATCATGTCACCACACCTAGAGTGAGACAGAGAGACAAGTCAGGATTGTAAACAGCACCTGACAGCTTGGAGCAAGATTCATTCATAAAGCTCTGCATTACTGATCATCATGTGAAGACAAGATGACCGAAACATTTGGTGTGGCAGTGGCTTACATAGGAAGCTTAAAAATACAGTTAAAGGACAAGAATGGCAAGGATGTATCAATTTGTTATTGTCCACAATTTCTATGAATTGCAACTAGAGCTTGATGGTAAATTGATCTGCAACAAGTTTGAGAATTCTTAAAGTATTTCTTTTTTGAGCAAAAGTACCAAATATTAATTGATTCCAACATCTCAATTTTAACTAAACCCAGAGTGGACTGACTACATTAAAAAAATGGCTGTTTATTTATTTTTTTTCTTTTCTTATGTCTTTATGTCTCCAAAGTAAAGTGTCTTTAAGGACTCTGAAAAGTGCTATATAGTTTGTTGTAATGCACTCTGTAAGTGTGGCCTATCATCACGCCACTCTTATCAGTCACCGACTGGAGGTCACAGTTTATCTTCCTGCTGATTCACCACAACGTCACGGCTAACATAAGCCACAGATACTCATGTAAAGAGCAACTGATCACTCACTTGAGGCGTCCGTCGTAGTACGCAGGCGTGCCGAGGACGATGGTCTTGATGAAGAATGCCTGGTTGCCGTGACTTTCCTCATATCCCCCAACGATGCTGAAGCCCCAGCTGCCCGGGTGGCTCCTCCGCAGTACAATCTCATGACTACTGTGAAGGTAGCTGTGAGGGGAGAAGATAGTAAAGAAAGACTTTATTCTTCACAGAGAGAAGGTGCTGCCTCGTGTTTTAAAAACCACCTTTTGTAAATCTTGAAATCTTTCATTCCCTGGTCAAATTTAAAATTTTGGGTTATTTTGCTTCTATAATTTCTTCTTTATGACTATTAGAAGGAAAACATCTACAATACATATCTAGACTATTATTTAGTTCAGATTTCTGCTCTTGAAATGTATGAAAAAAAGTGCATTTTTAATTATTTAATGCCTCATTTGCATATTTAAACATAACATTTCAGAAAACTTGTAATGTAAAAAATAATTGTCTACATGTAAGTAATTAACAGGGGAAGTTTAATGTTTTACTCCTATTCACCTATAAAATGTATAAAAAATAGAGGAAAATATATAAAAGTGGTTATTTTAAAACATGTTTGAAGACATTTCTAAATTCCTGTATTTAAGCCAACTAAAACTTCTTTATTCTGTATTTTTATTTAATATTTCTACCAGTTTTAATCACCAGTTAAGTTTGTTCTGGAGAAGAGGAGACCTCTGCGGATGATTTGAACCTCCTGAGCAATGAACACAGAGGAAATTCTAACCGGGAGAAGTTTCAGCTGGTTGAAATCTGCAATCCTCACCATTAGACTCCACTTAATCCTTTGCATTGTTCCTTTAATACACACCACAAAGGCACATTTAAATCCAGACGTGTGCTCACCTGGGTAAACCCAGCCACATGACCCATGAGGGGGACCAGTTGGCATCAAAGTCACTGTCATGTGTGTGAGACAGCAGCTCGTCATGGTCGTGCTCCTCCACCATGCTGACCTCCAGCACCCGCAGTTGGACTGAGGGCGAGGCAGCGCTGGCCTTCAGAGTGCCCACAGCCTCGCTGTGGCTCAGGTACGTTAGGTCCTGCCCGTTGATACTCAGCAGGACATCACCTGAAGGAGGCAGGGAGAAAACGCTAAAGTATCTGATGTATTTGATTTGAATTGGTCGTGTTATGTCTGAGGCAGCGCTCACCCCGTTTGATTCTCCCATCCCTCGACAGGCAGCCGTGTGGTTGGACGCTGGTCACAAAAATCGGCAGCTCCCCGCTCTTACTGCCCCGCCCTCCTGCAACGGTCATGCCGAGAGACTCATGGGGCTCCTTCTTCACAGTGATGTGTTTCTCCTTACAGGTCACGCACTGGGAAAGGTCCTGGGTTTAATCACACAGAGTCAACACACACACAAACACAGATTTGGTCACTACAACAGAAAATGTGTCTACGCCACTGTAATTGCCTGGAATCTCAATCACCTTTTCACCCACATCAAACCACATGCTTAAGATCCTGGGTGTTATATCTAAGTTTTAACAGGCAGGTCAATTCTGCTCTAAGGTGCAGCTTCTTCCAACTCACTTCCATCTCCAAAATTTGACATTTCTTCTCGAATTCTCATCTAAAAAGGGTCATTTTGCACCAATATCATCTATGCTGGACTGCTGTATCTTGATGCTTTTCAGATTTGCCTTAATCTGCCTTTCATTGTGTTAAACCTCTTGCATGATGCTTGTGATGTGAAATCTTATTAAAAAAGTGTCAAAATACCTCTGAATACACAGTCTGACCTATGTGTATACACACACACACACACACACACACACACACGACACACATGCTCACTCTGTGAGTGCTGGTGCGGGAAAGGTGTATGGGCACAGGGCTCGGAGTGGAGCTGTGGTTAGGCAGGAAGTGATCAAGGCAGTAGAGGTCTCTGGTGGAGCTCGATTTTGGCGGTGGAGGAGGGGTTGGTTTGGTGGGTCGGCCAATCAGCAGGTGGACTCGCTCTCCGCTGGCCTGGAAAGACAAACTTAAAGTTTTAGAGATTTTTTTTCTCACTCACATTTCCTTCTTTGTTGTTCATGTTTTTACTTGTAAACAACATCAAAAGAAGCGTTAATGACTGAATGCATCCTCACCTGTATGATCTGTGCAGCCTGCTCGGGGGTGCCGTGGCGTAGGTCCTGCTCGTTGACTGCCAACACACGGTCGTTGCTGCGCAGTCTGCCATCCTTTGCTGCCAGGCCTCCCTCTAACAGATCCAACACAAACACTCCTGACTCATCTGTTCGCCGTACCAGCTTGATGCCAAGCTGCTCTGTCGAGTCCCGCTTGTGTAGGGTGATTCTCAGGGTGGCAGGGCTTGATGGGGCGCCCTCGGGGGTGGAGCAGGGGGCGTGGGGCACAGCAGGGGTGGAGGAGGAAGAGGAGGGAGGCGCCCGGGAGGCACAACGACGCTCCCTGAGCACAGTCAACTGCAAGGTGGTACAGGGCCGTGCCAGTGTAGAGCGAGCAAAACTGTGGGGGACGTTACTGATGTCCACATTGTTCACCTTGTGAGACAGATAAGTCAAAGTTAAAAAGCAGGATTTGGTTAATTATTTAAATTTGAAAAATTAGATGTTACCAATTATCTTAAGATTTTACAGTGCAACTCAGAAAAAAAGCAATTCATGAAATCCTAATTCCCATGTCTTTGCATTTCTAAGACTTTTGAGAGATTTTTCTTTCAAGACTTTTTATGGATCCGTGGGAACCCCGGGTTTCTGTGTCTTTCACATGTGACCCCTTTCATATTCAAGTAGTCATATGATCAATTATGAAAATACGGATTATGGCAGCTTTAAATGGCAGAGCAATAACACAAAGAGGTTTTATGAGAAAATGAACAAGATATTCTGGAATATATAAGAATGTAAAAATGCCAAGAAATGATTCAGATGAAGTTAGGTGCTCAAAAAATAATAAAAAAAAGACAGTAAATTACTACTATAATAGTACTGCCTGCCAAAACAGCTACTTTGAACTTGAATCATGACTGAAAATGACCACTTATAGTTACAGTGCAGCTCTAAATTGGCCAAAATAATGTTGTAGAAGCTCCTTTCTTGTATAAAAATGGCACGTGTTTGTTAAAATCCCATCCGGCTCTTACCTGCAGTATCTGATCTCCGGCAAGCAGCCTCCCATCTCGTGCAATGACCCCGTCTCTGTACACTTCCTGAATCACAATATTGATGAGAGGCGTCTCGTTTCCCCCCACGACGCTGATGCCCAGCTCAACATATGGATTCGCCCGGTGGACCTCTATGGCAGTTATCTCTCCTTCAGGAAGCGAGGGTAACTTCACACAGCCTTTATGGACACACAAATCACATTACACAGCTGCATTTCACAATCTAATTCCCACATCTTCCTAATGTTGCCTGAATGTGATTATCCTGGCATCTCAGATTACAGCTCTTACAATGGCCAGAGGCTACGATATCTCAGATCTCTAACATTCAGCCCTTTAGGAAGATGCTCAGTTAAATGGAGGAAGTAATGTCATACCCTCTTCAGCAGAGAGAGGCGGAGACTCGGGGCAGTCCCAGCCAGAGGAGGTGGAGCTGACAGAGCGGAGGAGGTGGATGCAGGGATTGCTGAGGGGCCGCTTCACCCTGGGGACCACACACTCCAACCCTACCACACCTAAAGATGGAGACACACGAAGAGATTAAATAGATGTGTTATCAGTACAAACTGTATTGACTTCATTGACAATCTCAATCTCTTCGCTTTGTACAAGGCCAGGGGACAGACATGGAATCAAGTAATTGCTTTGCAAGTCACAAGTCAGTGTTGAGTACTTGCACTCATGTCCAAAGTCAAGCCAGGCAAATCCTGATTCCTAAACTTAAGTTTCTGGAGTCCTAAAAGAGGCATAATGTATTCTTTGCCAAATAACAATAATTGTAATAATTATTACCATACTAAGAGCAGATAAATAATACATTAAAGGGGCTCTATGTAAAAATTCAGAGTGTATGAGTTGTCTACACAGTTCTCAACATAGAGGTGGCTTAGTCTGCAGCTAGAGGCTTAAAGTGATAACTCCATAAACAATGCTAAGCACAGCGCAAACCAGCATACTTTAAAAAATCCCTGGAGGGGCGTGGATTACAAAACTCACAGAAGTAGAATCAATTAATTTTGTGAGTTAAGTGATGATGTATGCTGCTGCATATTTTATGTTTTATGTCTATCTACATGTACAGAAATTTTTGAAAATGGATGTTTTTCTATAATACGTTTTCTCTTCTTTTCCATATTTTTGAAAACACCTTTAAAGGTACAGATTTTTCGAAACTCTGAGTACTCTGCATAAGTTAAAGTTACTTTGCACCTGTGTGGACCATGGATGTATTATAGGGAGGTCGGTGTGGACATGCAAAACAAAACACTTGGGAAACCATAATGACATCTCAATTCACGCATGCACATTGTTGCTTTGAGTACTGAGCATGCGCCATAAAGAACAATACATCCATTCACGTAGCCCATGCTTGTAGCAGATGAATACAGGCAACATATTAATTTCAACAACCCGCCCTCCTGCGCTGGGATCCTTTATTTTTGGTCACAGGTGTATGCTACCAGTGAGTCTTACGTATGAGTGACAGCGTCCAGTGTGATGACGTAGGCACGTTGACGCAGCGCAGCGTCCACGCGCTTGCTCGGTCAAAGCTTTTTCCTGGCTGGACTTGAGTGAGTGTAGATCCGGGTTCCACCAATATAAGTTCATAAAAGTTATTATTTACGATTTTAATCAGGGCAAACTGCTGCAACCTCTTTTGTTTAATATCCGACTCGTGCTGTGAGAGTCCTGCTGAATTTTGAGTTCAATAATTAAAGTTTTTAACGAGTTTAGCGTCGGTGATAAGAAGAGCTAACGCTAGCTGCTTAGTTAGCTACCGCGATGTCTCCGTTTAACGCCTTCACTCTGCTCGAGCTCGGCGGGTCCCCCCTGTACACCCAGCTTACCCGTCACTCTGTTTGTACCACAGGTATGGAGATAGTTTTGTGCTACGATAAATGTTTTGAGAAGTATTATTTTTGCATACCATAACAAGAGTTAAGCTATTTTAGCTGTAAGAGATGATTGCTAAAAAAATAAAAGCATCGGTTTCACATGTGTAAACTGTGAATTTCTAGTACTGTGTGTAAAAAATCATTAAATAGTGGGTTCTCTGGTAACTAAATGTTATTTACTTGCTTAATTATTCAAGATTTATATCTTTCAAGTTATGTTTCTTGTGAAATATATAATTTTGTAATTTACGTTGCGCTTTATAGACTAAAGCTAGATGAACGTTTCTCTTTAAAAGAGCAGTGCCTTGTTTTTTGTAATTGAATAATTTGTGTCAAATTGTTTATTTTAATAATTGATGACTCAGTCATTAAGAGCAGGAAAATTAGCAAAAAAAACTAATGGCTGGAGGAGAACTGAGCTTTGCGGTGTGCACACAGTTTACTTCTGTCATTCTGTTTGTACCACAGAGCAACAGTTTGTGAGTAAAGACCCAGAGACCCAGTGCTGCTTCCTGTCCCATAATCCCACAACCCAGAACACAACGCACAACAAGAAACCACACAAGTTACATATGGACTGCCGGTTTGTACACGTTTTGTCGATGCTGCTTGTTTTAATGACTACTTTACACTTAAACTCTTTATTGTGGCGTCACTTAACGGATGAACAGAGCCATCTACTGCACCCGGTGTATTTGCTCCACCTTAGTGTCCACAATTTAAAGTTTGCCAAAAAAAAAGCTTTTTTGGATCAGGCCAGCAGATGATGGGACAATTTTGAGAAAGCTTTCCCGTGTCCAGAGCATCACTTGCATCTTTGAGTGAGTTCTTTCATTTTCGTAATATCTAAAGAAAATCAACTGTGATAAGATCTCCAGTAGGTGTTTTGAAAAAGGTAACGTTAGCCTATAAACTTTACTGCCTTTGCAACAAGGGAAGACTGTGGGAGACAGCTAATGCCAACATATGTTTAGTCTTTTTTTGCGTTCTAGTGTTGTAGATGTTGAAGGAAATATTTTGCAAAATGAAGATTGTGTGGAGAGAATTAAAAAAAAAAAAATCTGTATATTGTTGACAGGGCAAATGTATCATTTTCTTCATTTGGCGCTCAGTAATGTTAAATCTTTACATGTTCAAAGGCTCAAGTCCAAGTGAAGTCATTGGTGTTAAAGTCCAAGTTGTGTCGCAAGTCTTTTTTGACTCCATAGTCCTCAAATTTCTGACTCGAGTCATAATTGAGTCCAAGTCCAGTGACTCAAGTCCACACCGCTGCCAGTGAACCCACTTACTTTCTTCCTCCGTGCTCTCCTCAAAGGCAGGGTTGTCGAGGCCGGCGTCGTCAGTCCACACAGGCCCGTTGCCGCTGGTGTTATTAGGTCCAGAGGGCGGAGAGGGTGTGCGGTCCCTCAGGTCTGTCTGTGGGGAGCGGGGCGACCTGGGAGGGCTGGTGACCATTGCTCGCTCGTCCCCGCTCTCACACCGCGGGCCGTCCATGCTCGTCTGCTGACACCTTGTCCCGGGACACCTTTCACCAAGCAACAGGCGTCAGTTTGTTAGTCCATCTGACGTGTAAAGAAAATCAGGTTCAGCATCAGTTAATGTAATGTGCTGTAATTGATCCCATCAGGGAGAGTCTCTTGTCTCCTTAGGGGAGGTCAGAGAGCAGGGCCGTGATTAGATGGGAGGGAGTCAGTGGGTAAAGTGAAGACTGGATGCACACTGATCCGTCATTGAGCAGACAGAAAATACCAGAGAACATCGCTGCGTGTCTTGTTTTTTAGATATTAAATTGACGTAGGGCTGCACAAAAGATTTTACAAGTACAGGAGACCGTAATTGTGATGGCATGACTGTATATGTGCATATTGTGCAAATTGCATATATCTGTATGCCTTCCATGTCAGACATATTTGTACATCTGCAGGCCTTGAAAACACGCTTTCTATCAATAAATAAAAAAATAAAACTTGGAAATTAGAAAATAGTGAAAAATATTCATGAATATTTCCCAAAGTCCACAGTGACTCTTGAGTTTGCTTGCTCAAACCAACCAGCAGTCTAAAACTCACTATGAAATGATATAAAACTTTAAAAAACTTTTTTCATTATAAATGACTTAACCCATTAAAACCTGAGAAAATTGCTTTTATTTCTTTTAAAAAACCAACCCCAAAAAACTTGAAAATAACCTGAAAAAAACAACAAAAAAGCAAAGTAAAAAACACAAACAAGCAAGAAAATGATGCAAAAAAGTGCAAACGATTATTATTAAAAATTATAGACATATGTATGTTTTTTTTTCTGTAACATAATTTTAAATATGAAATTATAAATATAAATATAAATATAGGTTTGCTGGCATTTTTCCTAGTTTTGATTAGTTCCTAACCCCCCTTTCTTCCCCAACTAATTTTGAGTTCATTTTCTTGTCACATTTTTCTAATTTCTAACCAAGCTGGTCATTACCTTTTGCCCCACAAATGCTTAAGAAAGCCAATGCTCAGGTTTCAAAGGGTTAAATAGATTCTGAAAGGCAAACGCTGGACAAGAAAACTGATTTGTGAGATGTTCTTTCCATGAAAACGAAGACAGCCCTGGGCGAGACGAATGCATCATTTCTGTCCCATAAATAGAAAGTCTTCAGTGAGAGACATTTAAAAATAAACGCAGACTCAAGGGATCAATGTGGTCTCACCCTTAATTGACTGAAGCATTAACTGTAAATGGCAGCTATGAGCTGGTTGAATTATTTAAGTGCTTCTGTTCTTCATTTCCTCCTTCCTAAGATAAACAGGACCATGGAAAACAGACGTTGCTGTCCCAGGATACTTTGCTCTCGCCATATTTAAATAAAAAAATCAGCCGGTGTTATAAAGCGATGTGGCCGAACGTAGTTTTACCATCAGCAGTCCTTACTCTCTTTTGTATCTTTGACATTTTCCATCAAGACATAAAAGTTTTAAGATGACAACTAAACTTTTTTGACCCTTTGAAACCTGGATCGAGACCGGTTTTCGATGCGCTGTGTCCAGACGCCTTTCAAAAGCTACTTGATCCTTTGAACCCTGATTGGTTTGACTTATTTAAAAAGCAATGACAAACTTGGCAAGAAATGTCCCAGAAATTTCAAGAAATTAATAAAAGGTGACAAGAAAATTATTATTATTATTATTTAAAATTATGCAACACATACATAATAAAAAATATAACATAAATACACATATAGTTTTATTTTTAGCCACTTTTTCTCAAGACTTTCTTTTGCTCATTTTCAGGTAATTCTTTTGTAACTTTTTTTACTATTTTCTCGCACTCTTGAGCTATGTCTTGTTAAGTTGCTCTTTGCCTTCTATTGTTTTTGAAAGAAATCAAACCAATTTGCTCAGGTTTCAAAGGGTTAACAAATAGGCCATGTAACGGGTTGAGCTCATATAGAGGCTTTAATT
Organism: Plectropomus leopardus; assembly: GCF_008729295.1. Taxonomy (NCBI): domain Eukaryota; kingdom Metazoa; phylum Chordata; class Actinopteri; order Perciformes; family Serranidae; genus Plectropomus; species Plectropomus leopardus. The sequence goes on from NC_056483.1 coordinate 10,636,698, forward strand.
CAAGGACTTTGGTTCAGAAACAGTGAAAGTATCTCAGTTCTCACACACACACACACACACACACACACACACACTCACACACACACTCACACTCAGTAATAAGATCAACCAGCCCACCTTGACCACCGTGGATCACAGTGGCCTGGCACTCTCGTCTTTTAATCTAATGTTCTGTGACCGATCCCTCTCTTGGCTCCTGTTACTATCTTAGACCTAAGTCTGCAGGGTAGGGTGGCGGAGAACCCACGTGGGCCGAAGGTTTAATCTTTACTAAAGAATGTCACGTTAGTGCTCACAGTGACCTCGTTTGATCTCTCTTAAACCATCTTTACTTGTCTTCTCCACACACCGACATCATGTGCAAAACCTCCACTGAGATGTACCCCTCTGCCAAAAGGCCAAGACAAGAAGACTGTTGACAGTTAGGTTTAAATGGGCTACAACTATGAAATGAAGTCCCTGTTTGTTTTATGCTCTTATGATTGCACATCATGAATGAAATTATTCAACTGTGCAATATTCTTTTTAACATCCTAATTTATTCTTATTTCACCACTCTTGCATGTATATTAACATATGATGTGCATAATGTAGAAATGTATTTTCTTGTTTTTCTTTTTACATATATTGTGCCATACATTGTAGCATGATACACACATTTTTATACTTCTAACACTTTACATAGCAGTTTTTATGCATTGTAGCATAATTAAATGAAATGTTGAATCTCCTGAGAGAAACACGACCAGAGAGCTCATAAACATAATGTCTTTTCTTAAAGGCCCACTGTGAAGAGTATAGTGGCATCTTGCAGTGAGGTTGCAGGACTGAAACTTGTGCCAAGTGAGTCACTATGGTGGCTGACACAAAATTGCAAATGGCCTTATCTGGAGCCAGCGTTTGGTTTGTCCATTCTGGGCTACTGTAGAACAAAATACCGGACTCTGTCGAAGAGCACAAGGCATAGATTTATAATTGTACCTAGATACTGGAGTTGCTTGCTTGGTGCATATGCCAAAAAAAGTTTCTAGCTTCCAGGTTTTCTTCTGTTGTATTTGGCCCTCTGATAATGTGCAGCAGTGTTTCTCTCATTGAAACCATCTGCAAAACCCTGTTTGGCTCATAGACTTCAAAAACTCCTTTTGTAATAGTAAGAATCGTAATTTACCTTGTTTGCATTTTGATGTTCCTGTCAACAGTTTGACTCTTTTATAATGGTGATCTATGGGGAAAATGCTTATTGGATGGCAGGGGATTTCTTCAACACAACACCATGCGTACGACTTTGAACCCAATTTTTGTAGTGGCCAAACAGTGGAATTACTCCTGAGTCCACCACTTGATGCCATTGCAACCAAAAATACTTTTTTTTTAACCCATAAGAGACATCTGTAAATCAGGGGATACATTTTTTTGAGTGAAAACAGCCCCACAAAATCTTGTATAAAATAGTGTATAAATCCTGCTGGGAAACTTGTATAGGAATAAATGGGGACCTGCTCTTAACTTATGGGACAGAGACGTAAACGGTTCATTCTAAGGTACCAAAAACACAACAATTCTTGTTTTCAGGTGATTATAAATTAATGGAGAACATAGGAATATTATATATTACCTAAAAATTCTGCCAATACATCCACCTAAATCTTACACACTGGACCTTTAAAGGTGGACTATGTGACTTTTGAAAGATAAAATATTTTTTTCTCACACAAACGAAAAGTTAAATTTCAAAGCATTAAAAACACCCCTGCTCCCTTTAATAGAGTTAGGGATTTTACTGTTAGAGCCTTTATTGTCCCGCTGTGCCCAATAGCTTAGCTGATGTTAGCTAAATTGAAACAGATATTGCTGTGTAACCCATCTTATTATCCGAGTAAGTCTGCTTACTTTAAACATCTTTTCTGTGCTCATGCTGCCAATACACTACATTTTACCATTTCTGTTTTTTCTGTAATTGTAGGCTAACTTGTTGCCCCGGTGGCATTATTTGGTAAAATTTGTTTTGCTTTAAAAACATAAAGTATGTGTCAGGGGTCTCCTGTAAAAACAGCTGACTCAGAAAAGCTTTTAACACGCTGTTAGCAGTAGCTTGTTAGTGTGAGCTTGTTAAGGACTTGACTTAACTGAGGTGTTAGCTGATCACTGGATATACAGTCAATAGTCAAGCGCCAAAAAACTAATGGATAGCGCCTAAGCAACATCAAATATGCAGGATTTTCAAAGAAAAAAAAAAAAAAAATATAGACGTACACTTATGAAACACCAGAAGTGTGTGCCGGCTTATTTATCGGCAGAGATTTGCTTCTCTTGTTGTTATTTTGCTGCAGAGTGCAGGTACGGTTGAGACTTAATAGAGAGGCAGCGTCCAGGTGCCAGATCGTAAACAGCATGTATCCACACAAATATAGTGAACAACTGTTACCTGCCAAGGGTTAAATAATCAGTCCTGCTAGCTCCAGCATATTTACCTTTGTATTTCATACTGATGTTCAATAACATGCTGTGTCTCTTTCAAACAAACATTAAACTGTAAATTTAAATAAACTGTAAACCCTTTGAAGCCTGAGGAAATTGGCTTGATTTCTTTCAACAACATGGAAAGAATTATGAAGAGTAACTCAACAAAAAAGTTACCCCCAAAAAATATTAGTAAAAAGTTAAAAGAAAATTACCTGAAATTACAACCCCCATATATAAACAAACCAACCCCCAGACAAACAGGTAAAATAACAAAAACAGGAAAGGACCTGAAAAAAGTGCTAAAAAAAAAAAAACAAAACAAAAAAACAATACAGACAAATAATAATAACAACAGTAATAATTATAGTAAATATATATATTATTTCTGTATTGTCTGTATTTATTTCTGTAACCTAAATTTAAATTATCAATATAAATACAAAAATATAATAATTATAAATAAAGTTTTCCGCATTCATTGATGATTTTCTAATGAGCCTTTCTTTCTCTTTCGACTAGATTTCACGTCATTCTCTTGTCACCTTTTACTACTTTTGCAGTGTTTTTAAAGAAATCAAACCAATTGCTCACGTTTTAAAGGTTTAAATATTAATGAGGCATCTGAACACACCACAAGAAAACTAATGTCTGTCCAGGTTTCAAAGGGTTATTCTGGGGTTGATTTCACTTTCACTTTGTTTAGAAACAGCAGCAACCAACGATTATATAGTATACATAGTATACATAGTATACCCGTAAAGAAAACTGAACTATTTAGAAGTTTTATCCATATCAATGGCTAAAAATCAATAGATTATAATACCGGTCCTCAGAACTAAAGCTATGTTCTTACACATTTACAGCGTGTCCTGACCAAAAGACTTCTACCAAGCAAAGTCAAATCAATGCATATATTCTCCAAGTGCTGCTACATTCATTGTAATATCAATGCAAAATGTACGCTACTTGTAACAGCAACAACAGCCTTTGTTTCATATATCAGCTCTGATGCATGGACAAATACAGACACCATCTTGCGTTTCATTGCAAGATGGCAACAGCAAGAAAGAGAGAAAGAAAGAAGTTGAACTGAGAGACACCGAGAAGAAAAGGTGGAGGAAACACTGAGAGAAAGATGCCATTGTGCCATCCAGCACAAAACTCATTGACCCACATTCTGCTGAGTTGGACTCACCACAGGCCGGGGTTGCCTTTGGCTGTCTCGCAGAAGAAATGGTTGAAAAGATCTCTGGTGTTGAAGTTGCTCAGCATGATTGCAGAATGAGAACATGGAGCTCCTGGTCAGCCAACCCATGACTGCGGTAGGGAACCACTAATCCCTCATCACATGACCTGCAGCCCAATAATCCCCTCTGGGTCTCACAACACCTGGTCCAAATGGGCCAAAAGCCAAAGCATGAAACGCTGGAGGTTAAGGATGGCGGGGTAACGCTCTGGACTATAGATCTAGGATATCACTAAAAGTTCCCACCAGAAACAAGCCAATTGTGAGAATGGAGGAGTTTTAAAGTCATATGAAGGTAAGTTGTCTTTATTATCAGTTAATCTGTCAGTTACTGTTACGCTATTGGAAGAATGGTTTGGTCAAGAAAATGGAGAAAAAAAAGCTATATTGCTGTATTATAATTTCCCTGAGTTTAAAGTGATGCCTTCAGATTGCTTGTTTCCTCTGACTAACCTTTAAAAACCCATAGATATTACGCTTACTACATCAAGACTGTAAAAAAAAGCCCAGCAAATTCTCCCAACTGAGGAGCCAAAACCAACAAACTTGGTATTTTTGCAAGTAAAGTTAAAGGCTGAGTGTGTAGGATTTGGGGGAATATATTGGCAGGAATGTGATATGATAAGTATGTTTTCATTAGTGTATATTCACCTGAAAATAAGAACGGCTGTGTTTTTGTTACCTTTGAAGGAGCCTTTTATATCTACATAGGGAGCGAGTCCTTGTCCAAGGATGTTTTTACAGTAGCGCAGAACAGGCAAACCAAACACTGGCTCTACATAGGGCTATTTGAGTTTTTGAATAATAATAATTTTCAGGTCTTTTTCTTGTCACCTTTACTAACTTAAACTTTGAGGGACATTTCTTGTCAAGTTTCTCACTGCTTTTTTCCATGACTGATAAAGAAATTAAACCAATATGCTTTGGTATCATGGGAAAAATAGCTTGTAAAAGGCGTCTGAACTCGGCCCAAGAAAACTGATGTCGATCCACCTTTCAAAGGGTTAAGTGTCTGATTGATTTCATTACAGCTACAATAAATACATGCTACATTACCTGTATAAGGCGAGTGAAGTCCTGTTTGTCATGCATGCATAGTGTTTGATTTGTGTGTTTGCCCACTGATGTCATGAAAGCGTTCATCTATTATGTCTGTATGGAAGCTTTATTACCTGTGTTTGAGGTGTGCCTCCAGATCACATCGCGGCATGCTGAGGGAGCAGACTGGGGTCAGAGGGCAGGACACAGACAGCTTGTCCAGCAGCTTGTGCACCAGTATGCTGGATCTACGGCACGCCTGCAGCTGCAGTCGCGTCCTGTCCAGCGGGCAGAAGTCCCTCTCCTGGAGGAAGCTACGTAGGCAGCGGGCGCAGAAGGTGTGTCCGCACGGCGTGTCTAGCGGCTGCACCAGCGGCTGCAGGCAGATGTGGCACACCAGGTCATCGTCCACTTCCAGACGGTAGTTGTAAAGGTGGTTCTCCCAGCTGCGGTGGATCTGGCCACACTCAGGACACAGAGCGTCCAAGGCTGGCTCCACTGGCCCGGCTAGACCCACCTCGCAGCCCGGGCTGCCCATCTCTGCTCCTTCGACACAACTCAGCTTTGGCACAAATGACTCCAGTGGGGCTGCAGTGTTGGGAAGGGGCACACGCACTCCTATCCCATAAGCTTCAGAGGATGAAGAAGTTGCAGAGAGGACAGATGCCCCCCAGTGGCTGATGGCACATCACCCTGCAGGTCAGAGGGCACAGAAAGAGGGTTAAACAGCTGTTTTAGAAAAACAACAAGTGTCTGATTATGTGCTCGTGCATTTATTCATGTGGCAAATGCTTTGTGCACGTGGGCACGTGTCTGCATGAGATGGAGAGTGGCACTGTGTGTGTGTGTGTGTGTGTGTGTGTGTCAGTGAGTGCGCTGAGATTATGTATTGCTGCTCCTGTCCACTAATCTGGCAGTATAATCTCTCTTTTGCTCTCGCCTGCTGCAATCTTCCAATTCCACAGAGAGGGAATTATCTGGGATTGAGGCAGAGAGAGGACACAGATCAGAGGAAGTGGGATTGGGAAAGCAACAGAGAGGGAAAATAGTGCCAGCCAGAGGTACACTGTAAAATCTGACGACTTGATCATACTTAAAATAATCTTAGAAACCGATTGCCTTAAAAAAAGGGAAGTAAACATAACTATCAATCTTAATTTATGTTTACTTTATATCTAATTGTCAAGTTTAACAACAATTCATTCCATTTCATTTTTCAAGGCAATTGGTTTCCTAGATTTTTAAAAAGTAAAATCAATTTCAGATTTTACAGTGTACAAAGGAGCAGAGGCAGAGGAGATAAGATGGGGGGTGAAGAGGTTATATAAAAATCTGAAAGAGGCACAAAACAAGAACGGAAAATGAGAAAGAGAAGAGATGATGTGTGAGGATCTGAAAGGCAGTCAGGAGTTCTTCACACATTCCCCACAGCAAGTTTGATATTTTTGGTTCAGGCCATGTACAGTAGATGCACTCTGTCTCCTCTGCAACAGAAAGAGAACATGCCCAAAGCAAAGTCTTGAAAAATAGCACTCCGCGAGGAGAGTGCGTCCCCGCAGCTAATGCACTCTGTGTGTACGGATCATTTCCACAGCGTTTCACATCCAAAGCCAGGCGTGTTCAAAATCCGGCCCGGGGCCCAAACATGGCCCTCTGACTGATTTTAAATGGTCCTTGGCTTGTTGTTCAAAATATACTATATGAGGCCCCACACATTATAGGTTAATGAAACCAGATCACTGTGCATTTGCAGAAATGCACCAAGTAGGAACTTCTCAGGTGGAACTGAAGTGTTTTCACGAACAGACAGAAAACAAGCAAAGAAACGATAACCTAGCAGCAGACATTTTCTGCAAGGTAGCAGACATCACCAGAGCAAACAGAGGTGTAAGAAAATATCACTACATTTGAATATCGCGGTTTAATGTTTTGTGAGTGTTTTTGAGAGTCAATAAGGCGTTGTTTTTTAAATGAATGTTAGGCTGCCTTCTTCCAGCCATAACTTTAAAGGTTGAATTACATAAGGGCTGTGGGTAAGAAAAGCACGGGGATGTCTTCTCAGTTTCTTCCTCTCTTTTTAATGTCCACCTCGTCAACAGGACAACCACTCAACTTCACTGAACCCACACGATAAGCATCTCACGATACACTTTGCGGAAGGTGCACCACCTTAAGTAGTTCCTTATGTGATAAAAGTTCACTTTTGAGCCATTACTCCTACTATTGTGGTACCCAACAACACAACAAGATGGCATTAAGACTCCTATGTAGCCTACAACCCTGTGGTGGCGATTCATGTTTCCCATGGATGTATTAAGAGACCCGCGTTTCCCTCCAGTTTTCCTTTCTTTTGCCTCCAGCTAATGTCATGACATTATCCTGAAGTCCGCCCCGTAGGCTGTAAATAAAGATGTACAAGGCTTACCCCCATTATGCTTAAGTAAGACTAAAATATCTGGGATATTGGTGCTGCCATCTTGAGCTGGGGAAGTCTTTCGGAGCCACTGTATGCACAGTAGCGATACCTGCAGTGGGGGAGTTCCTGCCAAAACACCTGTCCGACCAACCACGAGCAGCTCTATTGAATGCGAGCGCGTGGATTGGCTCACAAGGCTCATTAAAACTGAGCTTAAAATAAAAATGATCACTCGAACAAACATCAGGCCGAGGAGATCTACCTACAGTGACAGAAACCATTTCTGGGGTCAAATTTATTTGGCCCCCATTTAAAAAAAAAAGTTTGGACACACCCCTGTCCAAAGCTACTCAGCACTAGACGCTCTGGTGCAGTTAGTGGACGGCCGGCAGAGGGCGTGCCTCAGCTCGCAGCAGGCCGGCCAAGCCTCAGTGACTACCTGCCTCTGTTCCAGCGGGGGTCTGCTCTTGTCTCCATGACGACCCGGAGCCAGTGCTGTGCAGCGGGGCTTGACATTCAGAGTGTAGCCGGAGAAGGATGCAGAGGAGCCACACAACAGATGCATTTCTCTCAGCAGGATGCTCTGCTCCTCCCTGGTGCAGCTTGAAAGCTTGTCAGACAGACGATGATGAGACGACAGACATTTTTTTTGGCCGGGGTGGGGGGGCTTTTTTCGTCTCGCCTCCATTTCTCCATCTCAACCCGTCTCTCCTGTCTCCTTGGCTACCGGACCGGTAGTTACTTATTTGAGCCTCCTTTAAGTACGTGCTCCTGTCTGTGTGTGACTGGCTGCTTCTGTCTCTATCCCGCAGCTGGACATGAATTAATCATGAGGACACAAGGCTTCTCTGTTCCTATAACAAAGCTGTGACATCACCACATCACACACACATTCACACACTCACTTGTAGACATGTTAAGTCTACACAAGCAAAAACACATCATGCACAAGAGCTTTTTAGATCCTGCAAATAGTCTTTATCAATAAGTAAAGTCTTCAGGTTTTCACTGTGGCAGCAGTTTAGAGCCCTGGACATGAAAAGCACTTAAATCTATTTTAGACATAGCTGGACTCAACAGATTCTTTTACTCAAGCCATATGAACACTGGCTTGTGAAATATCTCTCCTTTAATCCCACTGTGCGTGTCTGTGAGAGTCCAAGGTCCATGCTGTTATTGTCATTGCACTATATTAATAAATAACAGTCTTGGCCCTGCACCTGCTCATTTTTCTTTTTTTTTTTGTCCAGAGATGACAATCTAATCAAACAACACAGAACAAGCCACGTACAACCTCGCCTGCAGGAATGACATTTTCAATTAAGATGAGATGATGTTTTAGGCCACAGATTTAAAATCTCAGGTCCTGTCGGCTTAGCCTACATTTTCATAAAGCCCCATCTCGTCGTCTCTTATCTTAAAACAAAATCTAGAGAGGCTGATGGCCACTTGCAAGAACAGGCCTGCTGCTGCTCTGCATGCTCTGTAGCAATAGGCTGCTTCTTTTCACTACATGCAATGATAACAACAAAAACTGACACTGATTTAATTGATAGTTGACATCATTTTTTTCACTGTCACAGTCCTAATATACCTTGGCAACGCACCAAATGGAGTGTCATCATCTTTAAGCTAACCGCACACGTTGAACACATTTGATTAGACATTTTTGTAATCAGTGCCCCCATCTGTCTGACTCCATCCCACCCTCCGCCAGCGGAAAAGAGAGGACAGATGAAGCGACAATGGCAATATCAATGCAAAGCCAGCCACACACTGACACCCTTCATGCAGACACTGAATATAATGTTACCTTCTCCGGCTGCTCCTCCGCGCCGTGCACTCCGGCCCCAAAAAGGGGGGACTATGATTAGCTGCGGGACCTCAATCACGCATTCACCGCAACGGCCCGTTCCGCAAACCCGCACGAAAACGCCCCCGTGCCTTTGGCGGCGCTGGCCCCGCCCACTGCTGTCCGTCAAGGGTGGTGGGCGGGGCCTGCGTCTGTCAATTCAGAGCATAATGAGGGGTGGCTTTCAAATAGCCTCCTCAAAAACTAATAGCCTAAATAAATACATCGCCTAAATGAATGAGTGAATAAAAAATCCTGTGCAAACCTAGAAATGCCCATAGAGACACAAATAGACAGAGCGACCACCATTATCATTTTCATTTTCATTTTTTTTTTTTTTAAATCTGCCGATTTACTACTCTTTTCATCCTCTGGCCAATACATTGTCTGGCAAACAGTCGAATTGTTGTAGATGCATCTTCTTCACAAAATAATAAATAAATTAAGAACCTAACTTAACATCTCAGTTACACAACTTATAACTGTTCAAGAGTAACTCGGCTAGATAGAAAAATCGCACTAAAATTGTACAGATCCACCACCAAAAATTACTGTCAGGCAATGTCATATTTTGGAGTAACACCCACCCATTTCTTAAGTCCAAAAGTCAATTTCTGTTGAACAAAATGTTTTCTTTTTTTCCTTTTATGTTATTCTCTTTTTTGTTTGGCAAATTTTCTTGTAAATTTTGACTAAATTCTTGTTAGTTTTTTTCCCCCAAGCTGCTCATTGCCTGCTTTTTGTGTTTTTGAAAGAAATCAGACAAATTTGCTCAGGTTTCAAAGGATTAAGTGAGGGATCTGAATTCTTTCTCCATTATTGTTTGTCATTTAATCGATTTAAACTCACTGTGAAAGAGGCAAAACTTTGATCTCAATATTATTTAGTAGTATTTAAAGCGCTAAGCCTATTTTTGATTCGTAAAAAAATAACAGGTTAGTGGTGTGAAGATTTTTGTGCCACAAAAAGGCTTGAAAGAGGCTGTTACAAACTATCAGGCACCCGTGAGGAAAGCTAAAAACAAAGGGTCCTTGGCCGAAGGACCTCGCAGACAAGTAAACAAAAAAAAATATGCATGCTAACGTTAATTAACACAGAATCAACGATTTAAGTCGAATTAAGTTTATTTCAGCGTGTTATTTAGCACTACGCGATGTCAGAGGACAATGAACTGGAAAAGTATGTAACCATTTTTCTGTTTATCGTCAGTTTAACAGTTTACGGTGAGCAGTTAGCTGCTTACACTTGTAGCTAGCCTGCTGCCTCCACCGTCGCTCCCCACCATGAGTGAGGAGGGATATTTTTGGTCGACAGCTGTTGTATTTACTGTGTTGTAAGACGAGTGTTGTGGTTGTAAGGAAATCCTGCCACCACTACAGCTACCGGTAGGTGCCTGTGCTGTGTGGCTAAATGTCGGCTAAATACTGATACTCTGCTGATTCAGCAGCTCGGGTCAAACCAGGACACTGTCCCTCATTCACTCACAAATGATTCACTTTCTCCTCTGCATCACTCTGTTTTCATCACTTAATTAAAAAAATATCCTCTTGGCTCCCCCTTGAGGTTCTGTGTCATATTTGCCCTCAACTTCTTCCAATTTCCTTTCTCCACCTGACATATTTTGTATGTTTCTGTATTTATCCGTGCAGGCGCGCAGTGGAGGAGCTCCTGAAGGAGACTGACAGGGCTCGAGTGAGAGCAGAGACCATGGGCCCTGCAGGATGGTGAGCACTGTGTTTTCCATCTCTATCAGCCTGCACATATCTGTCACGTGTGGACATTTGACTGCTCTGCTTATCTCTACTTCACTGGGGCATGTTTTTGTCTTTTAAGTGTGTTTGTTAAGATTTAGTTTGTGTACAGTATATCTTGTATTTAATGCTATAGTCTCAAATGTTTTTTTATGTCCTCAAAAGTAGGGCCAGGCGATATTGCATGCAGATAACATAACAATATTTTTAGGCTGCATTGCGATACACAACATTAATCTTCATATTTTGAAACTTCTCAAAACTACTACTGCAAAGTGCTAAACAAAATACTACTACTATGATAACTAAAATACTGTTACAAAAAGTACAGATATATTTAAGTTAAATAAAGTACAGTAATAAAATAGTAAAATAAAGTACATTGTATAAAGAAAACATCAAGACAATTTTTACTTGATGTTTGCGTTATGTCATTTGATCCACCCTCAGTGAAACCAGCAACAATACAATATATTGGCTACCTCTACTTTACTTTAATGTAGCCCCCAAAATCAGATAAAAACTGCATTTACAATAATACTATATACAAAATCTAAGACAATATTTACACTCATATTACAATATTGAAATAATATCAATGTATTTCCCAGCCCTACTAAAAAGCTACTGTTGTACACAGAAGCTACTCTCTCTAGGGTCTTCAAAAATTTGTTAGTAATGCTACAGTAAAAATGGTCGTCTTATTGTCGTATTGTGGTTCTCACAATGAAACTTAAAAAAGTCTTCATCGGGGTTAAAGAGAGCAAAGACAAACAGGCACAGTCATATATAGTGAACTTACAGCCTGTTGAAGGCTCTAAATTGATCAGTGTGCTTCGATTCTTTCCTCTCCTTTGGAAAGTGTCTGTCTTTGGGCTGAGAGACACCTGATTTGGACACATGCTGTTGAGTGATGCACAGGGAGCCCTGTATCAGCAAGACTTTACAATACCAATAAAAAACACAGCTCTGATTTCAACCAAGGGTGTTAATTATCTCAGTCGCTTAGTCACCATGACCTTTTTAGATGAAAATACATTATGCCTGTTAGATAGCGGCAAAAGAAAGTTACAAATGGCCCCAGTGCATGCTGTTATGACAGGCCCTAGTGCATGCTACTTGCTAGTTTTGGAGTGCGCGCGCGCACGCACACACACACACACACACACACACACACACACAAACACAAACACAAACACAAACACAATTATCACATAATCTGCTACATGGTTGAGGACACATCACTGAGGGCAGCATAGATGCTGATTTCAGCCAAACTGCTGCATTCCTGCTTGGAAGGGGGCCGTCTATGGGCCCGTGAATGTTCATAAAAATGCCATAGTAATATTATTTAGGGAGCTACATTCCTGTGTTGCTATTTTCATTCTTGTCTTTTCTTACTGCAGCTTTTCTGATTAAAAGGTATAGCTGCTCGCTACGCTTGCAGATGAGCTCATCTTGTCTTGATCAGAATTTGCACCTAAACTACCTACATGTCAGTCAGTGTCATGTGTCTTGTCACATGATCATATGAAGACTAGGGGTCGACCGATATTGGTTTTTTAGGGCTGATACTGATACCAGTTACTAGTAGTTAATGACACCCATAACTGATATTTGGAACCAATATGTGTTTACAATAAATGAAAATCTCAATAGTCAATATTTAGAATTCGGAATATAACAAACTCCAGTACAGAACTTTGTTTAAATGCTTTTAGCAAATGTTTTAACAAAATGTTCAACATCATATACAGAAAGTTCCCAACAACTTTTTTAATAAAGTTACGTGAAATTTTAAATAAAAAATGAAATAACTGAAAATAGCTCCCTGAGGTTTTACAAAGTAAAACATTCTCCCATGCTGACACTTTCTTTGCACTTTTTAATTTATTAATCGGTCAATAATCTGTCGACCCCTAATTAAGACTTAATATCAGACATCAACAGGCATATTACCCAGCTGTCCTCATTGTGCATCTCTGTATGACAAAAATAACAAAAAACAAGAAGAAATTATTCATTTCATGGAATAGTTTTCATAGTTTATTTATTAGAAAACCATGACAGAGATTTGTTTATCTTTTCAAGGCCTTATAGAGTAGCAAATAAAAACATTTTTTATTGAACATGAGTATGAACTCGGGTGCATTTCAGAGTTGGCTCAGCACATTGTTGGAGGGCCTACTTTCTCTCTTGGACGCCTCACCACCCCACCCCATGGGTGCCAATGCAGTCTCACTGCCTGCACGGTCTGTATTTACGCCCCTGCTTTTAGAAACCAGTGATGACCCTCTGTAGGTCTCAGATTAAGTGCAACAACTTTCAATTTTCTCTCAGGTTGAAGTGTCCCCTGCGGAGCACCAACAAGCGCTTTCTCCTCAACACCCTGCGCTCCACTGGCCTGCAGCAGCGCACCGGTGAGTCCAGGCATGGACACTCCACGAAGAGAGGGCGTCTGAGGAGCGCGTCCCCGCACAGGAGCCGTGACCGCAGCAGAACACCTCCCAGAGATCACAGGAGTAAAGGAGGCCGCACAGACCATAAACGTCATCATAGGGACAGCTGCAATAACAAAGATAAGAAGCAGGACAGAGACAAAGAGAGGACATACAGGCACAAAGACAACAGAGACCGGAGACATGTGAGGGATGACCAGAGCAAAGACAAAGACAGACTTCATGAATAAAAACTTCTGTCCAGGGGAGAAACTCTGATTTTACAGAGGCCACTCCCTGACCGGGCAGCACAGAGGTGGACACATGAAACTGATCTATGACTAACACACCTCAAAGAACTGCAGACCGAAAGACCTGTTCCCCTGTCCGAGAGGACGTTTTTCCCCCGTTGATGGAGAATGTTCCTCTAAAATCAAACATACTGACAGTTCACTTTTATATAAAACCAGTTTTGTAGTTTATTTGATTCCCTTAAATCGCTCATAAAGCCAACAGTCAATTTTTTTTTTCCCACTTAAATTAGAGCGAATAAACTCTTAAGTGGCAGTTTTAGCCAAAGAAAATTACAAGTTCACAGAAGTATTTTTAAACATTTCCTTGCCACTGGTGGTTTGGTGTGATTCTGTTTCACCTACAGTAGAGGAGGTTTGATTTCAATTATATTCTCATTACCATTCTTCTGTCATTATTCACCAGCCGTAATGTTTACATAGGCCATGCTGCTGTCGCCATTGGGTAAGCACATTTTATCGCGTGTCCAACTCTTTTTTTGACATGTATACACCGGCTATCAGAAACGGTTCGTTTATCAAAGGAGAAAAAAAAAATTGTTTTCCTGACACTCCTACATGTGCTCTTGTGAAGAAGTAGGCTCAGATTAAAAATGATTTAATAAGGATTTAATAACTTTGCAATAATATTAATAATTGTTCACACTGTAAAATCTGACAAATCAATCTAACTTTAAATTATCTTGGAATCCAATTTCCTTGAAAAATGTAAATAAATATTACGTTTAGTCTTGATTTATGTTCATATCTATTTGTTAAGTTTACTTAAATTTTAGCCGTATTAAATTTGTTGATAATGACGTTAGGTGATCAGTGAGCTATGTTTTCTTAAAATGTTTAAGAATGTTCGATTTGACGAGTTTGCAACCAGCAAAAACAGATTTATAGCACAGTAAATTTAGTTTACTAAAGTTGCTAAAACTCAAAAAGATAATTTATTAAACTAGTAGCAACACCTTCACAAAATTAAATAAATTAAACTTAATTTTAAGTGAACTGAACAGTTAGATATGAAATAAACATAAATTAAGACTAATAGTTATATTTACTTAAATTTCACTTTTTTAGATTTTTTAAAAAGTAATATCAAACTGGCAGATTTTGCAGCGCCCTGATTCAACTTACACACACACGTTGAGTTTTAGTGAGGTCACCAGGTCTTCTGGACAACAGATGGACATTTGCTCAAGCGTTGAAAGTGTTGCTGTTTTTATCTTTCCATTTGGCCTCTGTCCATGTGTGTGTGTGAGCTTACACTCTTTTATTGTAGCATTTTATAAACGTGGCAACTGTTATTGTCTTTGCTCGCTCACATATATATCGGTTATATCTACATTTCAAATGCATTACTCCTCGCCGAGGCCATTACAGACAAATTCTGTGTCTGGAAAGTCCCTTAAAATGCGTTTAACGCCTCTCATGCTTCATAAATCACGTTGTCCATCGCCACTGTAGTGGGGAACAGCCTGGGTTAACAGTTTCCTTCCTCTTTGAAACAATGATCAAATATAAACACCATCAAGCCATAGTGCACGGGGTGATTTGTATAGAATCGGTTTACTTGAACTTTATTGGCTGCTGAGTGCCCCATTAAGATACCGTGGAAAGTGCTATAATTGCTTTTGAAGAACTCAGTGCAAATAGTCCCTTGATACACACTATCCAGGTAATAGCCCTGCCTTCCTGTACAATTTACATGAAAAATAGGTAAATCACTCCGATCACGTGGCTCAAACTGTTGCATAAACGCGCAGGTGAGCACGCGGTGATGGTGGAGACACGCTTCACGCGCACGCCCAGTTAATTGAGTTCTGTCGCTCACTCCAGCTTTAATTGGTTTACCACAAGAGCTGCTGTTTAATGGGGCGGACACACACCTGCTAAAGACTAATGGCCAGCAAACATGGCGAAAGTGCAGCGGCTCTGTGTTTGTCACCGCCGAGGGCCGCTCTTGTAGGGCCCACGCGCGCTAAATGGTGTTAAATGATGCATTTGCAGAAGTGTAATGGGTCCGTTTTAAAAGTCAGAAGGGTGTAGACAATTGACAAAAAGCTTGTGGAAAGGTGTTTGAGCTTTTCACCCGAGTTTCCCAGACAACTGTGTCTCCATGCAGGTCTCTTATCTGGCAGGTCAACCGATGTTTGCGCCCATATATCGATTTATCAGAGTGCAAACGGGAGATATATCCATATAAATTGTCGATGACACATTGTTTGAGGACAATTCTGCATGCCCTACAAGAGAAACATGTTTTTATCATGCGATCCAGATCATTAAAGACCTCTGTAACTGTTTTCTGGAGGCAGGGTCTCACTGATTCACCTGTTCCCTCGCTGCTCTGGGTGCAAACACAGGTGGGTGCCAGGTAAACGCTGCAGTATTTACAGAGTGCCATTGATTTACGCGTTCTGTTCAATTTACTGAAAAGTCCCACAAGCTACATAAGATCCCGGTAACTGAGTCTATAGGTCTGCAAACAGTGAAGCCAATGGCTTTGGCGCTGCGGAGTCACATGGTGGCAGAGTGACACACCTGTGAGGAGCCGCACGGGCCTCGCAGTTGCGCCAGAGACGGGTAGAGCAGAAGGATCCACGCCGAGGCACGGCGCAGGTGCGGGAGCCATGAATCGAGAAGATCATTATTACCCTTCTCAGGTTTTTAAAGACTCCTGTGCCTACCAGAGATCGCAGGGGGAGGACTACAGCCACAGCCCGCCGCCCTGCCTCTACATGAGCAGGCAGGTGCACTCCGTCTACACACCGCCGTCCATGGGAGCCTTGGAGCAGGCCAGCCTTCCTGACATCGCCTCTTACAGCCTACCCATGCGGGAGGATCCAGGTGTGCCTCCGCTCCACCATCCTCAGGGGCTCCAGCAGCAGCAGCAGCAGCAGCCTCTCCCGCCGGCTGCAGAGTATGGAGACACGGGGGAACAGAGCAGATATCACCTCCCTTTCCCCTGGATGAAAACCACCAAATCTCACTCACACACCTGGAAAGGACAGTGGGCAGGTAACTCCTCCAAACCGCAACAAACACTGTGAAGTCTGACAAGTTGACCTGACCTAAAATATTCTTAGAAACTGATTCCCTTGAAAAGGAAAAGAAACTGTAACTATTGTTCTTAATTTACGTTTAAAAATATAGCTGTATTTATTTAACTTAGTGAAGTCACTGCAAAGTAAAAGCACCAATTGAAATCTTGCTCTCTCTTAAGTTTTAGCAACTTCAGTAACTTGGTCATCACAAAGAGGATTTTGCTAATAATGAAGTTTGGAGATGCACGAGTTCTGTTTTGTTAACATGTTTAGGACATACAGACTCCTTTTCAACCAGCAGAATCCAGATAAATAGCTCAGTAAACTTGTTTCACTGAAGTTGCTAAAACTTGGAAAGATTGATGCAATTACAATGGTCAATTCTAAGTTGCAACAACTTCACAAAATGAAGTAAATATGACTACATTTTAAGTAAACTTGATTAGATATAATGTCAACATATTTTTTTAGTAAGTAAAATCAACTTGTTAGATTTTACAGTGATCAGTCTATGACATGACTCAAAGATCGTGGAAAATCTACTTCTCAAATCAGCCATTTGTATTTCCCTCTGCTTAATTTAAAATGCAGTTGCAGATTTGTTTACAGCTGTAGTCAAAGCACTAACCACAGTTTGATCTGACTCTTTCTGAGGCCTATAATGACATCATGCTCCTAACACTGTGATCCTGGGTGTTTCAGTTTACCTTGTCACTCAATCTGTAAAAAGCCCGGAAGGTCGGCGCTCGCTTTTGTCAGGCCTTATCATCACAAAAATGTGGGTTTTGTCTATACAAAACATGTTCACAAATGACCGTATCTTAAACCATCAATAGGCTGTATCACACTATAGAGTATAGGCTTTAATAATGGGTAATTATGGCTTTTATTTGATGCATTGCGAAAGAAGGCCTATTATATTAAAGTGTATTGTTAGACTTTACATGTTAAATTAAATGATTCAGTCATTTTGGATTCATTTTGCTGTTTGATAAGACTATAACATAAGATTTAATTATAGGCTTATCAAATTTAAGTGTGTTTTCCCATGTAAACGTGCCACTAACTTTCTTCACCTGAAATTCATTTCTTTGGAGGTCTCAGACTTTTCTTATATTAGGGAAGAGTTTCAGACCATTGAACACAGTTTCAACATCAACATCATTGATTCGTTATTACTCTCTTTTTTAAATCACTGATTCCGCGTAAATCCTCCCTTGTGACATTGTAGCCTACTTTTGGTTTATTTTGCGCACAGTTGTTATTGTTGATTAACGTGGAACCCCGTGAAGATATGTCAGTTAAATTACATTTTCATGTAGCATAATTCTTGTAAATTTAAATTTTACTCTTAAAGGCATTTCATTTTAAAGAGGCTGACATGCAAAAAAATACATGGCTACAGAGTGGACGCCAAGGGTCAAAGCTGTCATTCGTACCTTGATAACTTGATAAATAGGCATATCAACAATGGCTTGCATTCACAAAAGACGGTTGCAGTGAAACCTATAGACTAATTGTCTATTATAGGCTAATTAAAATACAGCTAAAATATATCTCACCGCTAAGGCATCGTCTTAATTTAATTGTCAATATAAATCAACTAAAAATAAATTTCTAGAGAGAAAGAAACATATTTTTAATGTCACATTATGCACTTGTGTGTCCCGCTGCTGTACTTTATACTACAGCTAAGCTATTCGTTAATTGATTTGAGGTTTGTTGGCATAAAAAAAATTGCGACGATTTAAAGCAATGACGCATTACTAAAAATACAAACTGCAAAAGGCAGAATAAGCTTATTTTGGTCAACTCATACTTAAAATATGTTTCTGGAATAAAGATGTTTTTGCACGACCGTGATGAAATTTTGAGGCCATCAGTGAGACTAAACGGTGGTCCTCATCAGATTGAGGACTCCCAGTGTCCGCGGAAAAGACAACCACGGGGTCCTAGAAGGCTCTAGAAATGAGGAGTAATGTTGTGGGTTTATAGCCTTTAAAAAGTTATGCTTCTTGTTTCATTCTCACCGTCGTTGTCCTTAAAAAACAGACTGCAGAAGTCCAGCTATAGGGGGAAAAACACCTGTGCGTAAAAGTCTCCGTGGCTGTTTTGTGGTTTAAAAACGATACATGTCCCTGAAATCAGCCATAGCGTGTCATCATATCACCTGTTGCTTTTTAAACTCGGAATAAGAAATTAGATGGTAATTTTGTGGGTAAATCTCAAACAGCCTAATTGTGAATTCCTGGTTACATTACAAGTGTATAAATGTTTATTTTACTGGCTATCAGAAGACAAATATGCACTGTGGTTTCTGCAGGTACCTGCTAGAGAGGTCAAAATCGAACCCATGCACTTTTAATAAGCCCTGTTGTTAGTCTTTAAAGTCATTTATAATAAGAAAAAGGAAATTCTCTTCATGATAATTAATACGATTATTTTTAAATGACTTCGTTTGAGATTTAGCCCAAAGAAACAACACTGTGCAATGTGACAAGTTGATTTTACTTCTTCTGTTTTTAATCTAGGAAACTCATTGCCTTGAAAATGTAAGTAAATGTAACTATTAAACTTAATTCATGTTAATTTTATATCTACTTGTTTAGTTTACTTGAAGTTTAGTTACATTTACTTAAATTCATAATGTTGTTGAATCTTAAAAATGACAATGTAATTAAATCAGTCTTTTCAAGTTTTAGTAACTGCAGTCACTGTGTAATGTATCTGTATTGTGCTGCTAGTGAAGTTAATCATATTTGCATTCTCTTAAACATGTAAATGAAACAGGACTCACAAATCTACCACTACCATCTTTGGCAAAATCCCCTCAGTCATGATCCAGTTAAGTCAAACTAACTTGGTTTACAGATGTTGCAAACACCCAGAAAGAACAAGGTAATGTCGTTGTGTTCAGATGCTTTTTACAATCTGTGTGGCAAGAAAATCAATAATAATTATAATAATAAAATAGTAAAACATGACAAGAAAAATGCCTTAAAATTACCATTAAAGAAAGAATGACTAAAAAAAGGAAAACTAAAGTCTAGAAAACTATATTTAGAATTACAATTAAATCTTTTAAATTATGTTACAGGAAAAAAATATGTATTCTTTTGCACTGGTGAATTTTCTTGTTTGTTTTTCATTTTTGCAAACTTTCTTTTTTTTTTATATTTTCAGATAATTTCCTTGTATTTATTTAGGCTATTTATTTCTTTTAACTGATTTATTGCAAAGTTTTGGTTCATGCCACTTAAAGGTGTTCATTGCCTTCTCTCCATCTCTTTGCAACAAAAAAATCAAACCGATTTGTCAAGGTCTCAAATGGTAAGATCAACTTGTCAGATGTTACAGTGTCATAATAAACTTTCAAATAGCTTTTATTAAAAACGTGAGGACATTAAATCTCTGTTTGCCTCCAGGACCGTACGTGATGGCTGAATCAGAGGAAAACAAGCGCACGAGGACTGCCTACACGCGCGCCCAGCTGCTGGAGCTCGAGAAGGAGTTCCTATTCAACCGCTACATCTCGAGGCCGCGGCGCGTGGAACTGGCTCTGACCCTGAGCCTCACCGAGAGACACATCAAGATCTGGTTTCAGAACCGGCGCATGAAGTGGAAGAAGGAGGAGGACCGCAGGAGGGCGAGGGGGGCCGACCCGGACCAGGACTCCTCTATCACCTCTGGGGACCAGGGGGAGGCCGCGGGAGGGGTCACCTCTTCCAACGGACCTCTCAGCAGCTCACCTCCTGTGTCCCCACTGCACGCTCACTCCCTCTCCTCAGCTGGGGCCAGAGAGCCCGCATAGAGACCGGGACTTAGACTCATACCGAGAGGGGTTCATTTTTTGTTTATTTTGATGGAAACACAAATGGAAAAAGACTTAAAATCCACATTTTAAGGCAGTCCCATTGAGAGGATTGGTATTTTTATGGATCCTTTAAGACAGTGGTTCCCAACTAGTGGGTCGCGGTTTAAAAGTGGGTCGCAAGTCCTCTCTGAATGGACCATAAGTGACTCAAGTTTGTGAAAAACCGGCTACAAAAGAAAAAGAAAGAAAGAAAGAAAGACATCGCCCGACTTCACAGCAAATGTAGTGCAGCCAAAAATATTTGTCTTTCAAATGTAGTGGAGTCAAAGTAGGCCTAATCACTTTTTAATAAATAGATAAACAAATAATACTCAACTAAAGTACAGGTACTTAAATACTCAATTACAGTACCTAAATAAATGTACTTGTTACTGTCCATCACTGATAATATCTGACACAAAGAAGCTCATGAATGTATATATGTGTTAATGACTATTTAGTATGTTTTTGATGGCCACTTGTATATATTTTAGGCAGCATAAATTGTTAAATTACAATTGAGATACATTTTATTGAAGAATTCATTGTGCGGTATGATGCATGAATAACACCCAAAATAAATTTGGAATAAAGTACATATCACAGTCTATACATACCCTGGAACAATGACAGTCTTAACGTGGTTACACAAAGGAAAAATACTATATAAACTCCAGTTATCAGAAGTTCATAACTTGTTAGGAGGGTCAGTAAGCACGACACCTTGAAGGCGCAGGCGACATATCTTCTTCACCTCCTCGATGCCGCGCGCCCTCTCCACCGCGCGCTCGTTCTGAACGCGCGCGGACAGCTGCTGTAATATGTTGGCCTTGTCGTTCATCCGGGCGCAGATGACAAACGGGAACCCGAAGCGCTCCTTGTACTCCTTGTTGAGCCGGCCCATGCGCGAGGCTTCCGCGCAGGTCAGCGCGTCCATCCCAGCTCCTGCCTGCTCCTCGCGCGACTCCCGGGTCAAGGTTCCGCTCTGGAGGTCCCTGCCCGCGAGGTCCGGGTGACACCTGAGGATACCCTCCTTACCTGCACACAAACACAGACTGATTATTGCATTCGTTATATTATCGGCAGCATTCTCTAAAACAGCCACCTAAAATTTGACCAAATGTTTCTCACCTGATTCTGGGAGAGCATCAATGAATTCACTGATTGCAGCCTCTAAAGCACTCAAATTTAAGAAGGGACGCTGCGACCACACAGCAGCAGTTATAATGGGACATTTCTCCACCACATTTCCCAAAATATTAACAAAATCCTCATAAGACAGAGCATTTACTGTGGCGATGTCCATGTTCATGTGGGGACTCTTCAGCAGTTGTGTAGACCTTTGGACCAGATTTTGCAATATGGGTGAATGCACTTTTGGACACACAAAACGAGGCCCCTGTGCCTGGCTGTGGTTAATATGTTCTTTTTCAACGGCAACTAGAAATACCAAAGATGAGTTTTCTGAAGACTTTAAAGGTCCACTGTGCAGGATTTAGTGGCATCTAGTGGTGAGACTGCAAAACCGAAAATTTCTCCGCTGTGCCAACCCTGTAGGTGAACTACAGGTGGCCGAAGTAAGAACGTTAAAAAGAGGATGACCCTATTTTTAGCCAGTGTTTGATTTGTCTGTTCTGAGCTACTGTAGATATTAGATACTGTAGATCATATGTTTTGTGCCTATTTATAGCCTTTAAAAGAGGCATTGGCAACTGTAGTCCCCTCTGCAATTTGTGAGATCTTTATTTTCTATCCAGTTTCATGCTCCTTATTATAAGCTGCAGAATAAAAAAGTAAAATAAGCTTAGCTCCCACTGAGGGAAATTGTTTACAGTTTACAAAAGTGAAAAGGGTTTGTTCAAGGCAAAAATAAATATATAAAAAAGATGCACCAGTAGCCCCTCGATAGGGAGAATATATTAAAACATTTATAACAAGGCCCTATAGAATGACTGTAGGCCTATTTGTACCACCTATCACACTCAGAGGGAGGAAATGATTTTTTCAAATCATTTACAGACAAAAGACCCAACTGTGTTCATTAGTTAGGTATGTTTTACTGTGTTGTGTTACTTTTGAACAACATTAGCTTATTCACACATGTTCACACCATCTGCATCAGCAGAATACCAAGGTAAATGAGTACATCCAGATACAACCGGACCCTTCAGGTAAACAGGTAAACATAATATGGCACTTCCTGTATTTCTGCTTTCTCTCACTGCTCAGAGATGGCAAAACTACAACCCCTGCTGTCCACAGTCTACACTTACAGCAGGATATTTATTTATGGGGATTACTACTTGCAGCGGTCAAATGTAACTGAGTACATTTAGGTATAAATTCAATGCACTAATTCTCTATTTGAGTATTTTGATTTTATGCGACTTTGTTCTACCTACTACAACTCACAGGCAAATTTTGTTCCCTACTACATTTGTCTGATGGCAAAATATGTCTGATTTCAAATAACATTTTTTTCCATATGCTTTCTGTCCTGTGATAATCATGAGTAAGCTAGTATACAATACAAACAAGTTGTATGAATGTGTGCTTAATATGACTATTTACCATATAACTGTATATATTGTAGGCAAGGGATACTCAAGTTCCTTTGGACCACTTTTGCAAAATGACAGCCCCATACATGAGTTAAGGATTTTAGGACATTTCTAAGATTTTAGGACATTTCCAGGATTTCTTGGATTTCAGGACATATTTAGGATTTAGTGTGTTTTTTTTTTTTTTTTTAGGATTTTAGGACATAAGGGGCTAAGCTATGTTGGCACCTCACAGGCACTTGTTTTGACAAACAAGTTCTGTTTTTACACTATTTTATGTACTCTGGCACCTTATGTATTCTAAAAGTACAAAAACAATTCCCAGTGTCAATCATTTTGTTTTTCTTGTGAACTGGAGCTACCTGGCAGCCTGTACAGGGCCAGATTTGGCCCACGGGCTATAAGTGGAGCATCACTGTTTTAGACTGTAATATGTAAACTGTTACATTAGATTTACAACATATTTTTTTTATTGAAGAATTCCAAGTACAGTATAATGCATGAATGACACACAGAATACATTTGGAATAAAGTAAATATCACAAATTACACACCTGTAAACAATGGCAATCTTTATACCCGCATGATTAAACTGGCAAAGGAGAAATACATTTTAAATTCCAGTTATTTAGGTTCACATGTTGTTGAGCGTGTCAGAGAGCATGAGACCTTGAAGGCGTGGCTTCCTGGTGCTGGAGCTCTGCATGCACACCTGCTGCACACTCCACTCTCATCAACAGCAGCTTAAAAACCTTGGACTCTCACTTCCATGCTGCCAGATTGTTTCTGCTCCTCAGTGTCCCTCATTTCACGGAGCTCCAGCGCCTTGGCCGCACGCCGCAGAGCCTATCACCGCCGGTGGCTCCAACCACAGCTCCTTTAGTGCCGTAAGCCACACAGTTTTCACTCCAGCCTCTCACCACCAGCCTTAGCTTCACTGTGATCTGCCTGCTTCATCCACCAGCAAAACTCAACAATAAATCCTTTTTTCCCCTTGTCTAGTGGGCTTGCTCTTGGGCCGGTGTAAAATCACAGTAAACCGCTACAAAAAGTCCCTTTTTGACTGAACTTTTGACAAATCAGACACATACAGCTGACCTACACTGTTTCTCTGTGTAAAGTACATTTTATTGCAGGCATAATGCTGAAACAAACACAAACAAAGAAACCTAATACAAAATCCTCTAAAATATTTAAAATATGAAGGCTTGTTTTGAAAAAATATAGAAATGTGTACAAAAATTTGGTTTAATAATGCCGACATAACATAAGAGACCACAATGGAAAAATAACTGTAATTTTTCAAAGCATAATAATATATTTATGATATGTACAAGATAAAACCTAAAACCAAAATTTGATAAGTTGCTACAATATGTGGGCCTAATGCAAGAAAAAAGGAAAAAAGTTCAACTCCATATTCTTAAGTCCTGAGAATATTTAGGATCCATTTAGGGATTTTTAAATGTATTTTTAGCTGCACAAAAAAAAGTTACAAAATCAGTATTTACAGTTAAATCACAGTTTTACAGAACATATAATTCATTTGAAATCCATATGCATAATATTCAAACAGAATATAAAGCAAGTGCATTCTACTGTCACTCTCGAGATAATTATGATGAAAAAATCTTAACTCTTATTATAGATGTAGATAAATGGGTTTGAATATTTACATTAATTGATGATCACTCTGCCTTAGATGGCTTCACGAGCTTCTCCTCGTCTGCTACAGCATCTGAGTTGGACACCTCTGCTTTGCTTTCATCAGTAGTATGGGTTCGACAGTAATCATTGGCTGACTGCGTCTTGTTCTCGTTCTGCTTTGTCAAGGCGGAAATGTCCAAAACGGCTGGTGCATTCTGATAGTCGCTGGATGTTTGATCAAGCATGTTTTGGTAGAGCTGAGAGAGGAAGGATATACTTGTAGATCAGATACAATATTACATGTCTGTTCAGCTGTGAAGGTGAAAAAGATAAGACAAATAGGCTATTTTTAATGAAAGGCCTACCTTCTCCTCTCTGTCTGTCAGCTGATCACACATGAAAGACACCAGTTTGGAGAAAGATGGTCGGCTGCAGGGATCCAGAGCCCAACACTTACACATCATCCCATACCTGGAGGACAAAGTCATGGAGGAAAAGTCATGAAATACATTCCTGTATTTAGATTCTTAGTTTTTATCAGTAATATAGTCAAAGGTGGCTGCGCTACTGTATTTGTGTGGTCTTGAAGACAGTGGTGGAAAAGATCCTTAAGTGAAGGTATCAATGCAGCAATCTACTAATACTTGTAACGTGTAAAATTTTTGCACTCAAAATTCAACTTTAGAGGAATAACATGTAAGTATTGTTATCATAATTGACTTAAAGCATGAAAGGAACTGCAAAAGGCCAATTTCAAAGTATAACTGGATAACTGTTATTTTTCTAGTAATGTGTAAGCAGATTGTTGTTAATATTGTAGCTGGTCAAAGTGGAGTTTAACTTTTAACTATTAACTATATCAATCTCGAACGGCAGAAAGACTCTAATCGGAAACATGGAGTCAACAGGTATCAGACACTTAAATTTAATGTTTTTCAGACCTTTTCAAGATTATTTTAGACCAGATATAAAGTTCATATCTGGACAAATTGTGAATTGCGAATATAATGTGGTCCTGTGAATGAGCGGATTATGAGCCAGCGGGCCACTAGGCACAGACATGTAGAAGACCCCATCACCACTCCTAAAAAAGAGGAAGGCACTCAGACTCTGTAGTTGTTTAACCTCTTTTTGTTGTTGTTTTCTTGTCTCTTTGTAATCATCACTACACATCTCTGAGTTTTTGTGTCTCTTTGTGGTAATTTTGTGCCTGCAATTGTGTTGCAGGTGATGGCCAGCAAAGTCCCTGACTCTTCGGGCCCCTGTGCTTGTGCCCGGTAGGCCAGTCCGTTAATGCATCCCTGGTCCCGTGAAGAGGTAGGTTTTTATGTAAGAATATGTTTAAGTGCAATAGGGTAAAAAAAAAAAAAAACCCAAACAATGGACAATTAGTGGTAGGTTTTTGATTTGAAACATCAGAAATATGATTTTTTTATGCAGAAGAACTTGGCTCATTTCAACAAAATTAAATTAAATAATAAAAAATAAAACTTTAATAAATAATAAATTAAACTTGATAAAATGTTTGTAGCAATTTACTTGAAAATAAATTTTAATTTTTTTAAAGACCTGCAAACACCTGGTTATACATTTCTTAGGTCTAAAAACCTAGACTTTAAACAAGTAAAAATGTCTTTTAGCGTAATTAGTTCAACCTGCTTTTATTCATATGACCCTGTCAACAAAACTAACTAGACTGTCTGAATTGAAACTTGATTTTTTTTACTTGATTTGCATTGGAAACAGGCTGGAATATTTTTACCACACAGTTGGATCTCACTTTTTTTGTATTGAAGTAACTAATGTTCTTAAATAACTGTAGCAGTGTAAGAAGACCAGTATGTCACTCTGAAATGTGATGACATTAAAGCAGAAAATAGCAATAGCAAACAGTCAAGTAAAGTTCAAGCACCTCAAAATTGAGTTAATGCTTGTAGATAGGCTCCTTTACTCCACTGCTTGGATATGTTGCCATTCACTGAAAAATGTTTTCCGGCATGTATATTTATACTGTCTTTTATAGATTTCACTGCTATTATTAACTGTAATTGTGCAAATGATTCAAATATCAACTTTATCATGACACTGTCATTATAAATCAACTGAAATACTGAGTTGCATACAGACAAAAGACACCTACACAGCCTCACTGGCGTAGTACGGACACTCCATCTTAAATCCTCTCTCAATCATTGAATAGAACGTGTGATCCACCTTCATGCCCGGGTACGGAGTAACACCTGGAGTCACACAGAAAGAGTTGATGTTAATCATTGATCATGTGCTTGTTCTTAATTTTTTTAATGCACTGCTCACAGAGAGTGCTGGCAAAAGCTACCAAGTGAGAAGATCTCCCAGAGCAGAATGCCATAAGCCCAGACGTCACTCTTCATGGTGTAGATCCCCTGAAAGGTGCTCTCTGGTGCCATCCACTTCACTGGCAAACGCACCTGCAAAGCCACGTCACCCACAAAATGTGTGAGAAGTAATAAAATATACATGCATAATGATACAGAGGATGCTGTAAAATCAAATCATGTGACATACATTTCCTCTCACAACGTAGTTTGAGTCATTGTCGATGTCCCGGGCCAGTCCAAAGTCACCGATCTTCACCAGTCTGCCCTTTGTCACTAAGACGTTTCGAGCTGCCAGGTCTCGGTGGATACACTGCAGACACACAGGACAAATGATCAGGACATTTAGTTCAATCACAACACACATAACCCACAGTGACCAAGCCTGTGACTTCAGTTTGACATGTAAAGAGTTTGCGTTTATTGCTGACATGTCAGTTTACTGGCTCGGCATGCGATTTTGCATTTGTGCTTTTAATGTCCATACATATCTGTCTAAAACAGACCAGTAAAAAGAGAAACAAAAGGTTAGGAAAATTTGCAAAAATGTTATTTAATATCTACAAGCCAACGTTGCTTATATTTGAGAACATATGTAAATTTGCAAAATAAAGATTCTTATCATTCAAATTTTGCATTCAAATGTAGTCATTTTAAAAAAAAATCAATTAATTACTTAAGCAATCTAATGATAGCTAATGACCCATGCCCTGTTTTAACCTATGTGAACCAGTCTCTGCCTTCAGGTATGACGTTTAGAGCCCATTGCACCATATTCAATACATTTAAAAATCAATTTATCCCTGTGACAATCAAAAGGATTACCTTTTATTTTTTTTATTTTTTTTATTATCATTGCTGATGTGTTTGCTTCATCTGCTTGAATCAGTGTATTGCTACCTTTTATTTATCGACAAACTCTCATATGCATGTTCCTTTACATGTATTATCATTATTATTATTATTGGTCTATAAAATGCCATACAATACTGAAAAGTGTCCATAACATTTTTATAAAGCAAAAGTTAAGCACTTGACTTTGCTGTGATATATGGATTTCAAAATATAGGCCTGAAGTAAAGTATTTATAATTGTCTTTTGTAAACCATCTATCTGCCAATAAAAAATAAAAAAAGACCTTAATGATTAATCAGTCATCAAAATATTTGTTTCAAGTTCATGTTGATAGATGTAAGTTTAGAAAGATTTGCAGGGTTGTGTCTCTTTGTCTCTTACGTTCTTGGAGGAGAGGAACTCCATGCCTTTGGCCACTTGGTAGGCAAAGCTGAGCAGGTCATCAAAGGTCAGGGTTTGCAGGTCCTCTGTCTGATCGTCTGGGTCTTCGTAGATCGCTGGGTCTGCACATAAAGTTGGACCAGTTAGGATCAACACGGCTCATTGCTCGGACAACTGAAGGTGTTAATATATCTGTTCGATAACATGCATGTTCTGACTTCAGGTGTATTTTTTCACCTTCAAAGCCGTCCATGTCTCCAGAGTAGATGTTGAGGAGGGCGATGTCCTCCTGCCCTCTGGTGGTGGAGCTGTGCATGGGCACGTAATTGTCCACTGCTTTGTCAAGCTCACTGAGGAAACACACACATGCAATGATTGTTATAACAATGTGAAACTTCAAACACACTTTTTCAAAAATGCCTGTACATGTATAGGATCTTTTCATTATGTTTTTAATCCATCCCTTTGCTGCCTTTACAGCCCAATATGCCCCCCCCCCCACTCCAATTTTCGCACCCAGAGCTTTTCCTGGGCTGGTTGTGGTAAATGCTGCTGAATCGGTCTTTGTTGAAAGCATCGGTCACAGACTTGTGGTAGCACTCTCTTTTTGTCTTCAGGTAGTTCAGCAGATCTCCATAACAGCAGTACTGGAAAATCAGGTATATGGGTCCTAGGTAGAAAACAAACAACATATGAGGGCGGTGTCTGAAATCACTAGATGTGTCTCCCTGTCTGACAAACACCACCAACCTATTTGGGATGAAAATAGGGGCAATGAGTGTGTACAAAGTTGTGGTAACTATACCTGACTCTGTGCACGCCCCGAGCAGGTTAACAATGTTGGCATGGTGACCGATGTGAGTCAGCATCTTCAACTCCGACATCAGAGCCTCCTTTTCGACTGTCTGGTGTTTCTCTGCAGCATCAAATGTCATATCAGCTACTGAAAAAACATTACATTTTGCATTTCACTCACGGAATAAATATAAAACACTGACCTTTGAGCATCTTGACGGCCACCTGCTGTGAGACTCCAGGCTTGTTAATGCCATAAGCTGTAGCCTGGACCACCATGCCAAAAGCCCCAGAGCCCAGTTCTTGACCTGGGGAGGACACAGAGACACATACTGACCTTACAGGAAAGCACAACTTTATTGTAAGGAAACTTGGAATAAAACATAAAGAATGCAAGTGGTGGAAAGCAAATAAGTACATTTACCCAAACTGCACTTACTAGTTTACTAAAGATTAAACCAGTGGCACCCAACAACTTAAAGCTTGTGACCCCTTACAAAAGTAGCAGGGTCCAGTTTAGGGCCCCTTGTCATTCTTATGATGTGTATGAGTTGTTAGCAGTCCTACCAAAGAGAAATTTCCCCTCTTAACTTGTCACATGGTTTCATTTACATAACTGTTCAAGGATCCAATAGGGATGTTATCAGCCCATTAAATGGCCACTATCTGATGACCAGATTACAAACCAGCTACATGACCACGGTGTAATCCATGTCATGTCCAGCCTCCTGCATGTTATACGCAGGTGCTAGACCCATTGCCTAAACCAAATTGATTATCTGGAGTAGGTGAGCATGCTTCACACACAGACACTCCCCCGAGATTTATCGTCTCACCCCTGGAGGGGACATTGTTAGAAAAAGTTTGCCTGGAAAACTTTCTGCCAGAGAGGGGTTTCTTGGTTAAGTTCAACAAAAAAAATTTGTAGGTTGGATTAAAATGGATCGATTTCTGTCAGAAAACCTTCTATGATAATATCTTCCATGTGCAGAGGGTGTCCAAACCCTACTTTTTTTATAAATTTTATACATTAATAATTATGCGGTGTTCGTGTTATCATGTCTGATGCTGAGTGAAGTTCATACCCAGTTCCAGGTTCTCACGGGGAAACTCCCATTTCATGTTGTACTCAAAGTCCTTGAAGTTTATGTAGATGTAATCATTGTCGTTGGGTCCAACCATCTGGATTATCTGAAGCTGGGGCTGATACTGGGGTTTCTATTAGAAAAACAAAAGTGGTTGGTAGTATGTCCTCATGCATGTTTGTGTGTGTATGTTTGTAGATGTGTAATACATACCCTCTTTTTGACAAAGTACAACAGCACCACAATAACTACTGTCAAAGCCAGAAGCAGGATCAAACTGCCCACTTTCAGCATCATCAAGCTGCTGTCATCATTTTCTGGACCACCTACAAACAGTAATGAAGGACAAGTTCTTATGACAATCATCAAAAAACAATAATTTCATGATTTTGTAACGTGAAATTGATCTCACTACCTCTGGAGTATTCGGGAGGAGGTAAAGAGTACAGGTACTGAGTTTGGCACCAGGAGCCGACTGAGTTTGTCAGGCAAAACCTTAAATGGTGTCCTTCAACTAGATTTTTGCTCAAAGAGCTTCTGATTGTCTTCTTACAGAGGACATCAGAGTCTGACTGAGAAGAATCAGGGACCTCCTTCCAGGAAAAGTCTGTTTCACAACTGAGACAAAGAGCAGAGACCTGAGGAAATCTGAATCTGTGTGTGTGTGTGTGTCTGTGTGTGTGTACCAGGGCTACATATTTTGACAGTGAGCATACCTCTCATTGGACAAAGAACAAGTCATCCAGGTATAATTTGCTGGCACAAGACTCTCAGTCTCGAAGGTGAAGGTATTATTTGCGTTATTAATCCCGAATTTGAACTGTGGTTTGTCTGAAACAAAGTCAATGTACAATAGGCTTTGCGTGATTTAAAATGTAACTGTAATGTAAGTTTAAAAAGTGATATAATCGTGCAGAAGTTATTTTGATAAATACCAGATGTGCACCAAAAAAAATCTGTCTTACCTACAACACACACTGATATAGTCTTTGTTTCCTTTCGTCCTCCAGCCTCCAAGTGTAGTTTATAATCGCCTGATCTGAGTACGTCACACAACTTCACAGTGCTGCGGAGATAACATTCACATCAAACCATCCAAAAGTCAATACTCCTCATATAATATTATTTCCAAAAGGCTAGTTAGATTATCTATGGAAGCCCAGAGAAGCAAGTGAGGGAAAGAAATCTGGTGATCCTATTACTATTATTACTATTATTACTATTTTAAGTGATAAAAAAATAAATAAAAGTTTGTGGCTTAAGAACAGGTAAAAAATTTATTTTTTTCATCTTTTATTTTAATCATAAAGGGTTGCCTGTTGAAAAATAAAGGTTTAGCATGTGTTTTTTTTAAGATCTTATTATATTTTTAATTTTTTTTAAAAAAAGTTTGATGTTGTAATACTAATTTTGGCCACAAGAGGATGATGTGCACTACTTCTAAATTGGTCAAGAGAATTGATGTCTTGCAAGTTTTAATTTTTCCATGCACTCTCAGCACGACGCACGTTTTGTGTCAGCAGTTATATAATCCTATTGTCAAGTCTTTCTATTATGCTGCAACTGAAAAAAATGCAAACAATTTAAAAAAAAAAATCTTATTTGACCATAAGAACTGAGTGAAAACATTTCCAATAATTAAATACATTTCTAGCGAAAACAAAGTCATGGCAGTAACGCTCTAACACACAATATACAGTTTGTACTTTGTGTTTAGAGTGCATGAAGAACACAACTTTTTTTCACCTGTTTCACAGATAAAAAAAAGGTAAGTTAGAAAAATTTTCTTTTCACCCATTAAAGAGAGATCAGACTTAGAAATTATATTTTTTCTCACTTGTCTTTTAGAGCTTCCGTATTGACCATCAGTATGTAGAAATATACAACACAATTCAGTTCTTTTCCATGACAGTTAATACTGTGCAACATTTTTAGATTTTGGTACCAGGAACATTGCTTCATGCAGCTACCTGTGTTTTGTTACCCAGGTGTCCCTGACACATTTAGTCATAGTTTTCTCAGGAGCTTCCCAGGAACAGATCTCGAGCACAGGGTGGTAGGAAACACTGGCTTGCAAACAGGAGCTGGAGGCGTTCTGAGCTGGTAAGATCTTTGTCTTATCCAGCTGGACGAAGAGGAAACCCTCAGCTGAAGCAACACCAGAATGACATCAGAACAAATGGTACAAACAGGATAAAACATCTGTTTGAAAAAAGAATAAAATAGAATTTGTTTTACTAACCTTGGATATGAATTTCAACAGACTTGTTTTTTTGATTTTCAGTCCTGCAGGTGTACGTGCCTCCGTGATCTACACCAACTGACTCGATGAACAGGTAAGCCATCGCGCTCTCTTCATGAGAGTCATTTTTAATGCAGACCTGGAAGTAAAACATAAGGTTGTTATGATTTAGATAAGAAAAATTTATGATTCATGCCAGTCTTAGACCAAAGAAACAATGAAAGATACAAACATATATTGATAGTTTCCTTGTCTTACAGACATAAAGAGAAATAATCCAGGTTTGTTCTCATAAAAATTGAAAAGAAAATTTCTGTGAGAATTACTGTACCTCATTTTTGACTTTAGAAGGGCATGCTAATGTTTCGGCATCTAGTATTCTGTAGTCAGTCTCCCATACAAGTTGCGTTTCCACGTCCTCTTGTTTTCGGCAGCGAAGAAGTAGAGGCTGACCAGGGCTCACAATCAACTTATAAACCTCATCATTTTGCATGTAGTCACTGTCCATGTCTGGAATACACAGTAAGCCCCCCCCCCCCCAAAAAAAATCACAATTCATTTTTAGCATAATAATTGTTTTCTATGCTATAACTTATAGGCTTTAAACTGCTTTTCCTACAACCTTTTCAGGTAGTTGACATGAAAACTGAGCAAACTATCTTCCATTTGTAGCCATTTTCTATGAATAAATCATCTGTAGGATGAACTTGTAATATTTAACTACCATAGTCATAAAGTTGGGAGCATTCCTGTCCTTCAGCATTAGTAGCACAGCACATCACCCCTCTTTTAGAATATTTACTGCTGGATATTGTGCTCGCCGTCCTTCCACTGCTTGTGGAAACAGCTTTCCCATTAACGTCTCTGTTCAAAAGAAAGAATATTATTGAGAAGGTCCCGCTAATATGAGATTTTTTAATTTAAAAAAACAATCTTACACTGTTATCAGTTACTCTGTATTATGCATACTCATGTTATGCATCTTACCCAGTCCATTCATATGTGGGCATCGGGAGGCCCTCAGACGTGCATGTGAACATAGGGGAACTCCATCGATCATTTGGTTTGTCCAGCGTCAGCTTTGGTTTTGTTGGACGTTCTAAAAACATAATTATTTTAATTGCCATCAACAGAGAGCTTTGTTTGCTGTGTTGAGCACTGACTGATGAGGTGATGAGATATGAGAGAGAGTTGTTACTCACTCATTGCTACATGCAGAGACACGGTCATTGAGGACCTGCTCCCGTCACTAGTTTCACATCTCAGCGTGTACTCCCCCGAATCTGTCTCGGTAAGCCGTGGTAGGATCATGAATTGACTCCCGTTTCTGTTGAGGTTTGAGAAAGAGAGTCAGTTTGATCATTTACATATGATAAAAAGGTAAAACATACTCAGCAGACCATCACTTACACTGTCTTTACTGGGTTTACGCCTCTGATCCATTGGCAGACAGTTTGTTCAGAGAAGTGCTCCAGGGAGATGTTGAGTGTCTTACCGAAATATACCTCAATGCTGACAGAGCCAGATGCATTCAGATAGTCAGCTGGCTCAAAACATGCCACCTGAAAGACAAGGCTCACTTTTTAACCATTGTTCACTAAGTAGCATTTTGATCGCATGGAAATTTGTACAAATGTTACAAAAGCATGCACATTATGAAGTACAGCTATTGCTTGTTTGTGTTTGAATTAGAAGACATCGGCAAGATCAAGTAGCCAACAGATGAATGTTTCCATTTTTGTTACTACAAATTACTTTATTTAAACATTAATGCTGCAATCTATAAAAAGACAGTTTTGATTTGTTATTGCAGTGAAAGCGCAGGTGTTACTCATCCCATGAACAATATGAGGACCCTGAAACTAAAGCAGCTACATGGAATTCAGCTATACTTAATGGCATTTTCTAAATATGTGTTTTTTCGGACAAAAATTAATAACTTTAACTACTCATCTCTCGACTGCTTTTACAGGTGCCATCTTTTTAAAAGGTTACACATAAATGCACATTACAGGACCAACTTTAAACTGAGGAGCAGAAATAAAACAAGCAAATTTAGTCAGCCTTTGCTATTTCCCTCTCTGATGTTTCACAACCTCTTGTTGATCTGCACTTTTGTTTTTCTGTTTCTAAGTGAATAACCAGATCAAGTTGTAGCTTTTGCATTATTTGTCCACCCAATTAACCCAAAAAAGAAGCAGAGGACTTATTTTGACAAAATTAAAGTCATTTGAATTTAAATTGATGGAGAAAATTAACACATTTGTGCATAAAAAATCACCAGAATGCAGGAAATTAAGTGTCTGATGCCCAAAACCCTGTGGTGGAGGACTCATAAAACCCCCGCTTCACATGTCAGGTACTTTTGTTTTGGCTGTTAATATGTTCTCGTGTTTTGAAGCGGTTGGTAATGACATTCATGACAACATGTGTGTGCTGCACAAATGCACTTTGTAAAAAGCAAACATAAAATGACACTTTGATCTGTAAAACCTGCCAGCTACATGTACTATATGTATGTTTACATTCCCTGTGCATTTACTGGAACTTAAAGGAATAACAGGTTCCTTTTGTTTCAGAAATGCACAGTAACAAAGAGGACATGTACAAATATTTATAAATAATTTGAATATTTCTGTTAACTGGCAGTAGGGAACCCTGCAGCTTTTACCTCTTGACTAGGTACACAGGCTTGATGCTGCGCTGCAACGCCATTAGAGCAGTCAAGCTTGACAGCACACAGCAGTAAGACAGCTAGAAAGAGAGAACATATAATTTTATTTCAAATGTTTGTATTCTTTTGTGCATAGCATGAGGCTATTTAAAAAAGGCATTTTAAACAAATATACATGAGAAATGCAACCATAAAAACAAGAAACAATAACTATGTTGTCATGAAAATATGTTAATTGCTTAGTTTATGTCCTTTTGGTGGTTTATTGATCACACAGTATAGATATACAATATACTTATGCTAGACTTTTTTTTTTAAAGCCAATTTTTAAAACCTGATAAATAATTCGCTAATATGGTTACTACAGCACACAAACATACTAAATTTAGTTTTAAAAAATGTTTTATTCCGTTTCAAAGGAGCATTATGTTTACTTTATGTAATAAACAATTTAGTGTCAGCCTCGCGAAACATTTAAATCACTTTTGATTTAAAAGTTCCCCATACTGTATTACTAAACTACAGGTGAATGTCAACATTGAACCAAATATTGCATGATTTAACATTACATTTAGATGTAGACCAACGATTCTTAGTCTCCAAAAATGCAAAATGAAAGATAGTATTTCATCATGTTTGTCAATAAATAAAAAAATAAAAATAGACCGTTTTTTGTCATTCTACCAACACTACCAATAACTCAGACCACAGAAAAGAGACCCGAAAAAGTCTGACTCACCCGCAATCATATTTCTTTGCCCCCGCATCGATGCTGTCTTTCTGTCAATGTCACATACTCATAACCGGGAAAGATCGGCGCGACTTTGATGTACGAAGTGTGCGCAAGTATCTTTTTAAGGAGGGGAAGTGTTACTGAAACTGTGACGTTGTCAGACACGCGTGAGTGCAAATATTCAAGTGTAAGAAAACTTGTGAAAAGACCGAAGCATTTGTTGTCACATTGGAACACTATAATAATATTATGGCGACAATAAAAATACAAACACGTACGATGAAGTCGTATTCAAAGATATATATAAATAGGCTATATTATAAATTGAAAGAGGATGTACAGTAGGGATGACTCCTTTTCTTCTGGTACAACATGTTTAAAAATATTTGTAATGCAGCCAAGTGGGATGACAAAAACTGACTGAACCAGTTTTATCTATGTTTTCAGATAAAACGGTAATGATTTTAATTCACTTGTCCTTTATGCTCTTTTCAATCACCTCTTGTCTGTTCCAAAAACATTTTTATTAACTTTTAGCAAACCATTTATTTTAAACGTCTTATTTTATTATCAATATTGTTTTTATCATCTTGTAATGCCATTGGGTGTTGTGATCTTTTTTCTTTCTTTATTCTAATTGTCTGATTTTATATAGGCTACCTCAGTGCAATATTTTGAGCATTTAACTGCCAACTTTGCTTATCTGCTTCATTAATGACATTTTTGTTATTGTTGGGGTTGCTGTTTCTTTGTTTTTCTTAAAATTGCTTGATTGGTTTTGCTTGAATCCTACATTGTTTTAAAACTGGGCTCACCCTTGCAAAGCACTTTTACTTTGGTTTTGAAAAGCACTTTATGATTATTATCATTATTTTCCCACTAAATCATTTTTTGATTTTCAAATAAACAAATATTTATTTATTGTTGCCCATGCTTATCATTATGTTGTATTCTTGTGCATCTGTGCAAGCTGTACTGTATGTTAATATGAATAACATCACAACATTACTTTTGCTGAAAAACAAAAATCATTCATTTAATCATCACAAGATGTTACAAAAGGATAGAGAAATACAATTGAAGATATAACAAGGAACAATAGGGGTGCATGTACACCAACATTAAAAAGAGGTTTTTAAGGCATAGTACATACCCATAGTCCTTGTGGCTCTTGAATTTGTCAGTCCTTTTAGTGTTTAAAAGTACAGTTTCAGTTCATGCTTGAAACAGTGGATATTTGGTTTCCTGTCCATTTGCATATAGGAATTAAAAACTTCCCATATGAAGTGAGACGATTCAAAATAAAAATGTATTCTTTGATCAAATCATTCTTCCCATGATAAAAAAATAACTGAATAGTCGCTTTGGAAACATGGATTGGAAATCAATCTGGATTTACTGTAACACATATTTAGTCAGCAATAAGGTCAAAGAAATGTGAAATGTTTTTCAACACCTATCCAACAAATCCTTAAAAATCTATTTTATATATGAATATTTATTCTATCAACGCATAAATGTAAAATATTCTGGATTGATGTTGAACATTTTTTTCAAACGTTTTGTGGAACCAAGATGAATTTGCGGCTTGTGTTTGCAGCAGGTAAACTCTGCCAAACGCTGTACCTGTTACCCACAATGCAAAGCTATGCTAGCTGGTCCCTAGCAGAGCAGCCTGACTGCGAGCAAAAACAACAACAGGCTACTTTGCGAAAAGGGCAGCTGCATGGATAGCGACAACAACGACGACCAGGATTTCACGGATGCAAAAATAATTTCTTAAACGAAAATGCATCTTAGCCTTATAATGTGAGTACTGTAGCGTTTAAAGTGCTCTTCGCCAGCTGAAGTGATATTAATCCGCTCCTTTAAGGGGAAACTGTTTGCAGGCTAGCTGGCTAGCTCGCCAGCTATCTGCGTCTCTATGTTTGAGTGTCTTCCGGCAGCAGCGGTGGCGGCAGCAGCGGTGCCATGAACAGTGGACTCCCAGCTTCAGCTGCTCCGCTCGGGGGTGCCGGGATACCTAATGTCAAGGTGAAGTTTTGCCGATACTACGCGAAAGACAAAACCTGCTTTTATGGAGACGAGTGTCAGTTCCTGCATGAGGATCCGTCCATGGCGACCCTGCCGCTGCACGGCGGCGGTGGTAGCCCCGTCCCGTTGTCTATGGCCGGGGGTGGCGGGACGCCAACGGGGTATTCCCTCGGCGGCTCCGCGGCGGCCTGCCCGGGAGGCGGTGGGACCGGTGTGTCCAAGAAAAGCGAAACATTGGGGCCTGCAGGCACGACTCTGGAGGGGCAGCTGTTGACCAGTGAGTAACAATTACTGCAAGACAAGGCCGCACACGGGGTGACTGACTGTGACTTTACTTTTGGGCCTTGTTGGGCTTTGTTAAAATTTAGCCCGGGGATTCAGTGAGGCCTCTTAACTCAAAACAACGTGGGTATTTACCTGCCAACATTATCCACTGTCTGCAGTATGCAGCTAGCACACGCTGCGCTCTCTAGCTGTCTTGTGAATAGCTTTGTCTTCAGGTGGTGGTTATGTTTTGAAACAACATATAACATAAGCCATGCTGTTGCAGCTCTCACGGAGGAGGCCTGCTATTTTTGTATGACAGCTGTGAGTGGGCAGAAATCCGCGACACTACAGTTAACTAGCTAGTGTAGCTAGTAGCCAACTAGCGTTAGCTAAACTAGCCTTAACCGCTTTAACTAACTTTAATGCGTTTGGCTTTGCATTCAGATGGTCGTTATCAGCTGTAGTAAATAGTCCAATTTGTTTTTCTCTAGTTAAATATTGTTTATGTGAACTGTAGCGTTGCTGTTAAGATGTAGCTTAAGTTTAATGTTTGCTAACATTAGCCTAGCCATGCTAGCTCTTTACGGGGCATTGGTTTTACGCTCTAAACGTAAACAAACATAAAAGTGACTGAAAAAAATCCCACACAGCTCAAAAGTTAACACAAAACTTCTGGTACCAGCAAGTGTTGTTTAAAAGTGTGTGATTAAATGATACCAATGGTTGATATCTCCTTGTGGTAGACAGTTGTGGAGATGTTTACATGTTTTTATAACTAACGGTAGCTGTGTGATTGTGGCTTAGCAAACACTTGGTAGTGCTGGTAGTAACATGCATGCTTTTACTTCTCGTCTGTTGAAGCACAGAGTTTCCTCTTAGTTAAATCAGTCATTTAGCAGGTAGTGTTTGTTAAACTTTGGTTTCTGTCCTCCACAGTCCCAGGGATGGAGGGCGCCACCTTGAGCGATGCCAATCTTACCAACTCTTACTTCAGCAGCAGCTTTATTGGGGTCAATGGGTTTGGAAGCCCAGCCGAGTCGAAATACTCAATGATGCAGGTACAAAAGCAAAGTTAGAGATATCAGTATCAGAAGTACTTTATTGATCCACGGGGGAAAGAGAGAAATATGTACAAATATGTGCTTCATACAAGCAAAATGTGTTAAAAATATGCAGCAACACAAAGTGGGAATTAAATAAAAATATTAGTCAAAAAGAGTATTGCTCACTTGAATTACTGCACAGTCAAGACAGTACTGCACAGAATTGTTATACTAGTAAGTCAGCATTGCACAGTTAAATTAAAAAACAAATAAATAAAGAATAGGGTTATAGCTGCTGACAGATGATTTTAATCCAAAAGCCAATCTATTGACCCAGAGTGTCTGACACTCCAAATAAGCTGTGGTTCTTGAATTGGTTCTGTTTTTTTTAACCTTGGTACTATAGTGAGGCATCCCATTTTACCACCAGTTTTTGCTTAACCATTGTAATCAAGGATGTGTCATCAGTGAGGGGCATTGCACAATGCACAACAGAAGTAAACGATAGTAGCAAAATTGCAGAATTGCATGAATGACCTGCAGACTTTTGTTCTGATATTACAGATATTGTTTTTACCCTGCCCCTCATACTGCAATAATATTTGGTGATAGTTTATATATAATATATATATATATTTGCACATTAGTGGGCCTTCTGTAACACATCTGTTCTTGATGCTGTTTTCTTTAGCGAATGACAACCAGCAGCAGCTCTCCTAGTCTCCTCAACGATGGTGCCAAGAATTTCAGCCACAGCACTCATGGTAAGACGGCTCCAGAGCTCTGTGAAGCAGTGTTCAGTACTCATCCACTGAATATTGAAAGGGCCACTGCTCAACTTCTTGCACTCTTTGGTCTCCACAGAGCCAGTGAACTCCCCGACATCCTCACTGTTCAGTGATTTCGGTGCTCTTAGCATTTCCCAAAGGAGAAAGGTGAGCACACCAGCGTCCTGTCCAAGACAGGGAAGCTATTTTAAATTGCTTTCAAAGTTCTGTACTGTACTTTTTTTGACACTTAACTAGGATAAATTCAGGTTTCTCATGGTCATGAAAAACCTGGAAAGGTCATGGAATTTCAGAATCGCATTTTCCAGGCCTGGTAAAATCATGGAACTAGCAAAAATCATTGACAGTTTTGGAAAAATCATGGCAATATGTTGTGTGTAATAAATTAAATGACAATAATGTAACATAACAGTGAATTTATTTTCTGTAGCTTACAACGTAATGTAGCGTTAATAAGCATTAAGGTGTGACAACCAAGGAAGTTCTTTTATTTTCTTCCTTTGTTTTGTCTCTCACTACATGTCTGCCTACTAGGCATGTAAAATAATATTAAGCACTTTTGGCCGAGAGGAGAGGCATACAATTTAAAATGGCTGTATTTTCTATATATTTTACCACTGATTTTTTTAAAAAAAAGAAAACATGCATTTTTTCCATTGAAACATTTTGCCGATTTTTATTGAAAACCTAAAAACTTTATTTTGTTAAGAAAATTTTTTTAAGAAGATGAGTCTGGAAAACATGTTTTTTTAAAAAAAATATTGCCATTTTTTTTCCTTTATTGAATTTTTGATGACTTTTTTCTTTGAAGTTATTTGGCAATTTTTCTAGAAAATATAAAAGTTCAGGACACTTATAATTTCTTTGTTTGTTTGTTCGCATGTCTGTTAACTTCTTTCTTTATTTCTTTCTTTTTGTTTTTGAAAGGCAAGGCTTGATTGAAATTATTTATCACAGCCAGAAATTGTAAATAAAGTAATTATTATTGGATTATCAAATTTCAAATGGTCCTTTAACATATGTGGGACGCTGATATTGTGTTTTAACAGAGTTTAAATGTTATGTTTGAAAATTGCCGGGCAAGTGAGGCAAGAAAAAAAAAGGGTCCTTAAAGTCATGGAAAAGTTTTGAAATTTTGTCCATTACAATGTGTGGGAACCCTGTAAGTTTAATTTTCATTATTGTTTTTATTGCCTCTATCATGCTCATTAATGTAACTCCTGCTTGTTTTTTTTTTGTGCTGCCAGACTCCTAACCCGGCAGCAAGTGAGTTCATCCCCAAGGGAGCTCCACGTATGGCCGCCATGGCTCAGTCCACTGTCCAGGCCTTCCCCTCGCCTCTCTTCCCACATCCTGGCCTCAGCAGCTCCACAGCTGCTGCGCTGGCTCCTGGTAAGGGTTTTTGGAGCATCACCCACAGAGAAATCACCCCATTACATCTGCTTTGCTCTACTTTTTTTAAGACTCAGATTTGTTTTCCATCTTTAGCTCTGAAATTGTATTGTTTAGCAAGTTTGGGAATTCCCTCTTGTGTGCAGAACCACATGTGCTACTGTTGAAACAATACCTTACTTTCTTTATATCCAATTTTA
Organism: Plectropomus leopardus; assembly: GCF_008729295.1. Lineage (NCBI taxonomy): Eukaryota > Metazoa > Chordata > Actinopteri > Perciformes > Serranidae > Plectropomus > Plectropomus leopardus. The sequence goes on from NC_056483.1 coordinate 10,678,155, forward strand.
GGCATGTCTCTGTCTGCGGGATCTTCTCCTCTCCACTCCCCTAAAATTACACCGCACACCTCACCTGCTCCTCGTCGGCGCAGCCACACCCCAAACCCTGCCAACTACATGGTGCCCACCACTGCAGCTGACCAGGGCACTCACATAATCCAGAAAGAGACCGTGGGAGGGACCACCTACTTCTATACAGACAACACCCCCGCACCGATGGCAGGGATGGTAAGTGAGGAATTACGTTAAGATGGGCGATGTCCAAAATCATTTATTGTAGTATATTTAATTTTATGTCACTGTAAGGGTATATATAATAATTAATTGTTTTCTAACTTCAATGAGAAATGCTTTAAAATAACCATAAGGTTAGGGCTGCCCTTTGAAAGTTGAAGATTTGAATCATCAGTCGGAGACTCCTCAGTTGACTGAGGCTGTTTCAAGTCGAACAGTCGTTTTTTTGTGTGTAGTTGTCACTCGACTTTGCTGCAGACTAAGCGTGCTTGACTTTACGATATTTTTTGGTACAGACAGCTGAGTACACGATGCAGATGCAGTGGCATGAGGAGGAGAAACTCTGCACCATTCAGGCTCTGAGAAAACATTATCTTCTATCTTCTGCACAACTCACAGCAACTTAATACGATGCAGGATCTGGCTTTTGTTTGATATCTAGTGTTGGCAAGAAATGTTGTTGCACATTTCCGATCTGGTGTCAGCACTGTTAGCTTGTTTGGTATATTATATAAATGCCACCGTCTCACTAAATGTCCCACTAACCCATTCAAACTTAAAAACTTGCAATGGAAAAAAAAACCCATATCATTGAATATTCCTATTGAACAGCCAAATCTGATTCGACTGGCATAATTCTGAGTCGGGAACTTCCCTACATAACATACTTCATCACATTTATTTTCTTCTTTTGTTTGGAACTTCCACACAAACACAAAATCAACTCCCACTCATGAAAACACTTTAATTAAAAGAGAAGTCTCAAAAAAGTAAAATTCTTTCAAAGTGGTAGCTTTAAATGTGTGTGTAACAGGTTTCTGTATTTAAAACTTCACTCTCCATGTCTGCCTCACGTTACCTCACGAGGCAGCTGGTTTCGTGAGTATCACAAAATCTGGCAAAAACCCAGCCATGATTTGCAGCACATGCTGCCTTGAATATCCTGCGATAGAAAAGGTGTCGCCAGATCTTTCCCAACGAACACATTTCTACAGTCACTTGGTATATAACATCATATCATGCCTTCGTTCTTACAGCATAAACCAGCGAATACACAGGAATACTTTTTTAGTCCAAACCCAACATAAAAGGATGCAGCATCTCATGACAACATTTATAGAAAGGAAACTGCACTTAAATCTGTCTGTGTTTAAAACGTAATCTGATCGGAAGTCTTTTGATAAGTGTTGACTCTTAAATGTCTGCTTGTGACCTTACATATCAGTCTGTTAGCTGCCCTTTTATCGTGCAGGCACTCCACACACTTAAAAAACACGCTCATCGCGATGAAGAGGTCATGGTTTGACTTGAGATGTCTTGTTTAATCTTCCTCACACTTCATTAAAATCCTGATAAGAGTTTCGGTTCATCATATTCATCTGCATAGCTTTGAGTTTTAAGGTGGGGGTGGCGGTGTGGGGGAGACATGTATGATAAAACTGGTTTTCATTTCTCAATAAATAGGAAGCTGTCTTTTTGTGGCTTCATTGCAGGTGTTTCCTACCTACCATATCTATCCCCCTACTGCACCCCATGTGGCTTACATGCAGCCAAAAGCCAATGCCCCGTCCTTCTTTATGGCTGATGAACTCCGACAGGTATTTCCCACCTCTTTTTTCACCAAATATCTCCCTTGTCTTCTCCTCTGGAGGTAATATCTGATGTGATCGCCCTTTATTTGTCCTCCAGGAGTTGATAAACAGACACCTGATAACAATGGCCCAGATTGACCACTCAGAGAACCCAGGTAAAGGATCCACTCTGTTGTCACCACAAAGGGTTGTTATTGATTCAATAATTTCCATTGTAAAATTCCACTTCATAATAAGTGTGCTTTGTATTGAACAGTTGGAATATGTTGTTGGTTTACTGTAAACAAACCTGCACTGTATACTTAAGCAAACTTAAACAGGCCTCATGTTAGTGTTGAGGGGTGTTTAAATGTGTTTTTGGTCTCTGAAAGTTTCCCTTTTATTTAGTTTGAGTCTGTTGCCAGGCATGCAAAAATGAAATAAAACTGGGAATGTTGTTAAATGATATATTATGATATAATGTTGTTATTTTAATAATAAAAAGAAGAAATAATTCAGGTGGCGGATAACCTACTTAAAACTGTTTGCTCCATTTTTGATTGCGTGCGTTTTTGTACTTTTTTTTTCCTCTTCTGAAACTTTTTGTGTTTTGCAGATGTACCATCTGAAGTGGACAGCTACCACAGCCTCTTCCCCCTTGAGCCCCTCCCTCCACCAAACCGCATGCAGAAGACCAGCAACTTCAGCTACATCACCTCCTGCTACAAGGCTGTCAACAGCAAGGATGACCTGCCTTACTGCCTGAGGAGGATACACGGTAATAAATATACTTATAAGAAATTGTGTTCCAAATAATCATCACACAGATGCTACACGATCAAAATAGCCACATGACAAATTAAGTAATTGTTTATTGCCTCTTATTGTAACTATTAAAAAGTCATAAAGCAACCTGCTGATAGAGATAATTGCCTTCTTTTCAAAGCTTTAATGATTCTAATAAAGTCATCTTTGTTATATGACCACTTTTCCAACAAATTGATGAATATTTTCAGAAAATATAGCTGGAGCAACAAAAACGGCATTGAAATTGTAATTGTTTTTTGTTATACTTAAAAAAACAGAATAGTCCTTACCTTTCCAACGACAAAGGCTTTCTACTTCAGGGCCATGACACACCACGGCGCCAACCAGTCAATGTTGGGCCATTGTTCAGCATCTGTAGCCCCAGTTTTTGCGGACTGTCCAGCACAGTTGACACTATTGGCCCTTGTTGGCTTTTTTTCAGCCGATTTAGCATGTGGAATCGGTGTGGCTGAGCCTGTTGGTGAATGAAATCCCTCTGACCGGCAGTTGGACTTAGTGCAAGAAAAAACAAACAGCCTAATTCAGCTGTAATTATGTCACTGTTCGCTGGTGCACTGTAAATATCCATAACCAGCTGGCAAACTAGCATCTTGAATCGGTCCTGTTGGTTGTCCAGTTTACTTTTCTAAATTTAGAATACAGACTACCGCTGCCTGCTGGTATGGAGAGACATTTCCTCTCATGTAGGTGCAGCATGTAAGTGCTACATGGCTGTTGGCTGTAGTGTTTACGATGTGCTCATGTGCAACTTTTTGGCTAAAACACAGTCCTTGTGAGGTGAAACAATAGGTGGCCTCCGTCGCCACTAGGTTTTTGATGTGAATTTTGTGTGTCTGTGCCTTTATAGGGAAAATAATGCAATGCACTTGTGCAGAAAAAATAACCTAATAAGAATCAGAGTAAAAATGAAATGCCTGTTTTTCTGAGCTGCTGTTGTCATATTTGAAGGTGGTACAGGATGTTATGTTGGTTCAAAAAATCGTAATTTTTAATTGCCTATGACTGGTTGTATATGTTTAAAATCTGTCCAGGTTTCCGCCTTGTAAACACCAAGTGCATGATGCTGGTGGACATGTGGAAGAAGATTCAGCACTCAAACTCTGTAACACTGAGGGAGGTCTTCACCACAAAGGCCTTTGGAGACCACTGTAAGTGTATAAGTGAATTTTTTTACATGTTTGTGTCTCCAGGATATAAAACGGACCTAAAGTCAACCTGCTCTACAATTGTACTTTTTACATGTATCAATTTTGGTGTCCAACAAAATGACTAATCTGTAAGGTGGAGTGGTTTCATTATAACTTCAGTGTTGCAGTCTTTTGAAGGGATGTTTATCACCAAAGTTTTGCTTTCTTAGCTCTGTAAATTTAGCAGAAGCGTTTAAGCACCCAGTTGGCTGATAGAAACTAGATTTGTATTTAATTCTTTTATTTGATTGTCTGATGATCATAAAGATTAAGACATTAGGGCAGTGGTTCCCAAAAGGTCCAGCCACGAGGTCCACTTTCTCCTTAGTCATTGGTTCAAGGTGTGCACATAAGATAAGTTACCACTTTTTCATTTTTTTTGGACAAAACTTAAATAACACAAGCGCTTAAAACACAATGAAAGAAATCATATTGCAAGAATGAGGTGCTGTTAGTTAAAACTGAGGGCATTTCTAGGATTGGAGGACATTGGGGACTTAGCCCGGGCCCCTGTAGGGAAAAAAAGACAACATTTTTTGAAAAAAACATGCCTTACATACATGTGGACATGTGTTCCTTAGAAACAATTTCGGCAATGTTTTTCCCTTTTATTTTTTTTGCAATTTTGTTTTCTCGAAAGAAATTTGGCAAACATTAGGGAAAATATGCCTTCTAAATGGCAGGCATACCAAAATAAAAATTGCCAAAATTACACCATGTGTCACAGCCACAAACTTTAAAAACAGAAATTAGAGTTAGATTTTCAAATTTCTGACAGTCCTTGAACACATCATGTAAAATGTGCACTTCATGCATTTTCCCTGCGCCACTCAGGGAGGCTGTAGGGAAAATATTTGTTGCTTTGGGGAGGGTAAAAAAACAACAACCAGACAGCCAGTTTTTCATAAACTTGAAATGGTTGCAAGTCACTTGCGGTCCATTCAGAGTGGACCCGCGACCCACTTTCGGACTGCAACCCACCAGTTGGGAACCACTGCATTAGTGAGTACAATTCTGGACAAACGTGCAAAAATTGGATAAATGAAAGTATGTACAGCTGTCAGACTCTTTTCATCTTTTTGCCATAGCGTTGGTGTTCTCCTATGACTTCCATGCGGGTGCAGAAACCATGTTCAGCAGACACTTCAACGACCCAGCAGCAGACTCGTACTTTACCAAGAGGAAGTGGGGTGAGTTAGGCTTCCCACCTTTCCACTGTCACACTGAAGTAGCCCTAGCTTCACTTTAGATGCCCCTCTGCACCTCTCTGCTTCACACATTTTGAGTTTGTTTACTCATTTGCTAATAAGGTCGTCAACCCAGGCCTATTTGGGCATGCACTTTGAGGTTTGCAAAGCGTGCAGTTGTTCTCACATCCTGCGTTTGGTTTCTCAGACTGTTAATACAAAACCACTCGGTTTACTTAAAATAAAGATACATTTTACAAGAGGTTTAAAGCTCTAAGACTGGGGCTGGGGCAACGCATGGACGTAATTGGCGTCGGTATCGACGCCTTGCACCGTTTCATACAGCGTGCGCCATGAGAGCGTGAGCAGCGCAGAGCGTGTTGTTTTTGTTTTGGTGTTCATGTTATCAAGTTAGTATGTGCACACTGCTCGCCTGAGCAGCGCTTGTCAGGCGCGTCTGAGCTGCGTGTCAGCTGCAGCACATCTAGAGAAATAGTGGCTCGCCGTTTTTTTACGCATGATGCTCGCATTTGTTGACTCTATACTACTTTAACTGCAGTTTAAATTCTCTCTCTGTCACAGAGATAAGGAAATACAAAGATGTTGTTTTACCTCAACTGCCTTACTTCCCTTTCAAAACAAAAGCTATCTGTCTGTGTCTCTGTAGACAGAATGCCACCAGTTGCTGATACAATGCATTTTATCTTGAAACATTTACAGGATGGGCTTGTCAGCTGTGCAGGAGCTTGCACAACTTCATAAATAAGTGGAATATGTGCTTATAAATATGAAAATACAGCACTCATATCAGCAGGCAGTGTTATGCCTTAAGGCCCAGTTAATGCTGGACTATTCTGATGCAGAAAGAATGGACTAGTTATAATTATTTCTGTTTGAGAAAAGTTATAATGTTATTCAAATTGCACTAATATTACTGTTCAATGTTTTGTTGGACTGCTAGATTTGAGGTTTGTTACTGTAACAAAGAGTAACTGTTTTGTCAAAAGTGACTTGAATTTTACATTGTTTTATTTATTTTGCTGTTGTATTGCTAAATGTAGATTGCTCTACAATCCTTTTACTTGAGTGGAACAAAAATTTTATTTTGGAGAGACTTTATATCAAACTGTAAAACACAGATTACCAGTTACGACTTGGCTATTTTTTGTGGGGAATAATGCCCTGCAACGTTTTAATATGTTATTTTTGGTAAATTTGTTGTTATAAATAATTGAGTAATAAAAAAAAAATAATAGTTAGATCAATTTAAAAAAATAATCGATTAATTGAAAAAAAATAGTCGATAGATTAATCGATAAAAAAATAATCGTTAGGTGCAGCCCTATCTAAAACTACTCTTGTGGATGTCTCAAGGCTTCGTAGAAGATTCAAATGTTTGGATTCTGTTATGTGACCTAGTTTGACAGTTGGCATGCATGTGTCTGTGCGAGAGAGATGTGGGGACTTGGAGGAAACTGTGGCTGAAACTGATCCTGTGGCAGGTGTTGTAAAGCCTACCTACAGGAATGCAGACAGAGGAAGCAAAACCATTCCGACCCTGGGCTTTGTCGAGTCTGCAGCAAACACATACAACAAATCAAAATATATTAACTGTATAGAATCCCACAGGGGAGCATACTAAATATACCCCAAAAGCACGGCTCGTATAGCACAAATACATTTCTTTCTGGAGTACCTGTTATAATAACAACCTTTTTGGCCATCTCTGCATTCTCAGGGGGAGACTCCCCATATGTCGCCTGAGTAACATTACTTAACTTTATTTTTGTGGGAGTTTCAGAATACTTTACAGTGAGACAAAGTTATGAGCTGATGGTAAACGAGATGTCAGGGAAGAGTGAGTGTAATTTCCTCACATTTGTTTTGTTCATACTAGGAGTGTAAATCACTACTTTTATCATGATACAATATTATGTAGATTCCTTGAACAACACACATTTGCAGCTCTTAGGGACAGGCTTTTTTTTTTTTTTTTTTAAAAGATATTTTTTGGGGCGTTTTTGCCTTTAATTGATAGGACAGCACATATGTGAAGGGCGGGGGGGCAAGGTCAGAATCGAACCCCTGGCCGCTTCGGTGAGGACACAGCCACTATACATGGGGTGCCCGCTCTATCCACTAAGCCACCAGGCGCCAGGGACAGACATTTTAAGTAACTTCCATATTCAAGTACTTGCATTAAATTATTATTATTATTATAATTATAACTTGGGTACTTGCTGAAAAAAAAAAAACATGTTAGATAATGAATGTAAGTTGACCAACAATGGAAAAATTTCCATAGATTAGATGCAGCAGTAAAGGACCATGTCAGAGCTTTTCTCCTCCGGGTCAGTAACCACATAATAATAATAATAATAATAGTAATAAAAATAATAATAATAACTTTATTTATAATAAAATAAACATCACACCATTTACCTATCCCAACAAACTTGCTCCGACGGCTTGACTCTCATTAAACCTGTTACATTTTTAAACCTGAGATGCTTACCGTTAGCCCTGTCACTGTGTGTGCGTGCGTGCGTGTGTGGGTGGACAAAATGGAGTTCAAACAGTAAGACAAAGCAGCGCTGATGAAATGTGAACCAAGACTCTGTTACTGAGTTGCATAATTCTCACATCAAATGTTTTCAGAAACATCTTTTAGCTTCGTGTTTACCTGTAATATGAGATTACTGCCTGCTTTTATTTCAGAGGCTACATTCAACATAACTTCATGCACTTAGCCTAACATCGATGAAACAGATGTGCTAATGTTATTGTAGCCAGAGCAACAAGTTTGCAGCGTGAGATGCCCGGACAGGTTAGTCGTGTTTCATCTTTTCACAGCATTGTTTGCATATGCCATGGGGTTTTTCTGTTGCCTTGTCTTTTCTTTGAAATCCTGCATATTTCCACACTCCTGATTTATTACTGAGGGCCAAGTTGAATATCCTCAATGTCGTTTTCTTGGCTGCCTGTCATTATCTGACAGGTGCTACTAGACAGTGTTATGCCATGGGAATTTCAAAATAAAGGTGTATCTTAAAGCTTATGATGATGTGAATCAATATTTTCACTTTGTATCAGTGATTTTGGATCAGTGATCATTGAATTGATACTTCGATCCAGACTGATGGATTGGGATATCCTTAATTCATAATCGCTGAATCAGTCCACAAAAATTTAATCTGCTGTTATTGTAATAATCATTTTGTTTGTTTAAATCCTTTCTTAAGAAAAAAAAAATACCAAACAGTCCCGAGATCCAACTTTTCAGTTGTGAAGGTTTCAGTTTCATATTATTGTCAACTGAATATCTTCGGGTTTAGGACTGTTTATTAGACAAAATAAGCAACTGAAAGAAAGAAAATATAATGAGAGGTATATTTCACTATTTTCCGACACCACAGTAAGGGGTGATTTAGAAAATTATAATAATAATAATAACTTTATTTATATAGCACCCTTAAAAACAGAGTTTAAAAAGTGCTTTGTAAAACGAGGCAAATCCTATGATAATGCTGACAAAGGGCAGACAAGAGTGAAGGCAGAATAAAGGCAGAATTATGTCGACTGACTAAAAACGACGCGCGTTACTGACATCACAACGGTGTAAAACTGTTTATCCTGAAGATAAGATTGCCAAGGAAGTTGATGACGGTTAGAGGTTTAGTTCTTGAGTAATGTTTAACCCCTCAGGCTAAGTTTGTATGAAAAAACGTGTCTCCTTTTGCAGGACAACATGAACCTCCCCCGCCACGGCAGCATGCAGGTCTGCTCCCCGAGTCTCTGATCTGGGCCTACATTGTCCAGCTCAGCTCGGCCCTGCGGACCATCCACACTGCCGGTCTGGCCTGCCGTGTCATGGACCCCAGCAAGATTCTTATTACTGGCAAGACCAGGTACACCCACATACTGATACCTTGTTAGTCAGCAAGGGTAGATGAATATTGTAGATTTGAGCTGACCACAAAGGGTGGTGAACAGACAGCATGAATTTCAATTTCCAGCTCAGAACGCGTAGATATGCTAACTGGAAATACATTAAAAGCGGAAGAATATTTTCAGTGATGCTTCCTTTTTTTCACAACCACAAGTGTGGTTGTGCACTCTCAGTAAACTGAGAAATGCAAGCAAACTGTTAATAATTGTGTCTTACCTCTGCAGGTTACGGGTGAACTGTGTTGGGGTGTTTGATGTCTTAACTTTTGACAACAGTCAGACCAATCATCTTGCCCTAATGCCACAATACCAGGTATTTTGTATGATGTAATTTGTGTCAGTTATACATGAGTATACATTAATGAAGTGTTAATTTAGTGGGTTATATCTCAGCTACATAAAAGGACAGTTAACCCCAAATCATAAATAAGCATTTTTTTTTACCTGTAGAGCTATTTATCAGTCTAGATTGTTGGTGTGAGTCGCTGAGTTATGGAGATATCGGTCGTAGAGATTTGCCTTCTTGCGAATATAATGGAACTAGATGGCACTTGGCTTGTGGTGCTTAAAGCATCAAAACATTTAATTTGAAACACTCGAGCAATGTCTCTTACCAGAAATCATGACCCAGCCACTAAGAAAATAAATGTTTTCTGTCTTCCAAAGAAAACCTGCCAACTGAATCACTATGCAGATGGAAGCGTGCATGCACTGCTAGCTCACCTAGCACCCCTGAGCTCGCTAATGTTACAGCACAGTCGATGAGGACGCCATTAATCTTTACATCTCATGCTGTCATGAGCATGAGGCTCTCGTTCATGAGTAGATGCGCGCTTCCTTCTGCATGGTGATGCGGTTTGCCAGTGTAGTTCAGTAGAAAGAAGAAAGCTCCTACATGAAAGTGCTCACAACAAGATATGTGGATTATCTTGAATAATTGGGTCATGATTTCTGGAAAGAGACATTGCTGTTGAGTTTTCCAAATGTATTTTTTGGACGCTTTGAGCACCACAAACTGAGTGCCATCTAGTTCCATTGTATTCAAGAGAAGGCAGACATGTCTACGGCCGATATTTCTCAACACTCAGCAATTGAATCCAGAACAATCTAGACTGATATATAGCACCATGGGTAAGGGGGAAAATATGTATTTCTGATTTGGGGCGTGAAGGGTCCCTCTGCAGCATTCAAAGCTCTGTTTGAAATGGGACTTTACATCATTGATGTGTGTATCTCTGTGATGTGTGTATTTTGTTGTGTAGCAAGCAGACCTAGTGTCGCTGGGCAAGGTGGTGCTGGCGTTGGCATGTAACTCCCTGGCTGGCATTCAAAGGGAGAACCTGCAGAAGGCCATGGAGCTGGTGTCTATCAACTACTCTTCAGACCTCAAGAACCTCATTCTGTAAGAAAAGGGAGCAGTGGGCTGCAGAATGTGCAACATTTTTTGTAGAAGCAAGAATTGTCCTGACAAAATCAGACGAAAAAAATCTTACCTAATACCTGGTTTCGGTCAGCTCAGGTTTAAAGTTATGGCCTTGTATCTGTAGCTAATGGGAAAATTTGGCTAACATCCACATGACTGAACACTTCATTTCACCTCCTGACCTGTTGGCAACAAGTACCTTGCGTCATTTTCCTTTATCTTCAAGACATAGTCCCGTGTTTGCATTGCAGTCATGTGGCCAAAGCAGTGACAAATTATGCCATTTCTTCATTCTCACATGTAAGCCCAGGATATGATGAAATCAACAGTTTTACAACTGATACTGTCATAAATAATCTAGAGAATGAACCCTCAAATTAATGTTATAATCAAAAAATCATTACAAAGTTTAAAATGACTGCAGCTTAGGATACAATTAATATTAAGTATATTTTCAGACAGTTTTAGTGTCTTCAGCAGTCTGATATACTCTATATCTGATTGTCTACTTCCCGGAACTCAGATATGGTTTCCCATGTCGTCATCCACCCACACCAGTCGTGTAGTGAGTAATTCAGGTTATTTCTTATCTAGGAGTGCGAATTCAGTGGTAAATGAACTTGCTGTACTTACATTACATACAGTTGCCTTTTACTTAGCATGTCTGGGTACTGTAGAGACACAATGTGCTTATAAGATCTCCAAAGGGGGTTTAATCAATTCCTGGTATTTACTCCTGGTTTAACATGAATGTAGAGCCACTTAGTCATTAAAAAAATCTATGTACATGGACCGTGTAATAACAATACTTTTTGTATAAGTACTTTATTTAATGTTATTATAAAAGTACCATAATTAACTGTATCATAACTGCGTTATTTTACTTTATTGTAACATAAATTGATAACGGTACTATATCAAACTTTAGTAAAACAGTACTTTATTTCACTTTATTATAACAATGCTTTAACTTCATTATAGCAGTATTTTAACAGTACTCTACTAGTTACTTATTTAAATTTATTGTAACAGTACTTTACTAACTTGATTGCCACAGAACTTTATTTAAATTCATTGTGACAGTACTTAACTTTATTATAACCGTGCTTTATTTAAGTTTATTGTAACAGTGCTTTATTTGATCTTATTGTAATAGTGCTTTATTTTATTGATGTACTAACTTTTTTTCTACTTTACCATAACAGCACTCTTTTTTAACTTAATTATAATAGTACTTTGTTACACTTTATTTTTTACAGTAGATTATTTAGTAGTAGAATTTTAGTTGTCTACAGTAGCTAAGAATAAGTTTCAAAATATGGAGATGTATCTTGTGTATCAGGATAGAGCCTAAAAATATTGCAATATTATTTACTGGACATATTAAGAAGCCCTATTGTTAAACTACCCATTAAAAATATATCTTGCCAAGTTTTAGCAGTGTTTACACGATCACCATTTAAACATAAGTGTAGTAGAATTTAAATAGCCATTAAAAGTCTGCTTTAAGACTTTTTGGGAAAAGTGGAAGAGTGGGTCTGTAACGTTGCACAGCGTTGTCCAGCTTTTCCAACTGAGCTGAAGACAAACTCGGACGTTTTTGTGTATTTGCAGGTATCTGCTGACTGAACAGTCTCGCCTGCGCAGCGTCAATGACATCATGCCGATGATTGGAGCTCGATTCTACACACAACTGGATGCATCACAGATGAGGAATGATGTCATTGAGGAGGACTTGGCCAAGGTATGTGAAGGGCACTGCTTTTTTGTTCAGGTAGACTTAAAAAACACAGGAAGGAAGAGTTTGTGTGACTGAAGGCACAGAACGGAAAGCATCATTAGTATGCATGATTTAGTCTTGTTCTTGTTGGGCTGATATTCTTGGGTGGTGGCCGGAAGTAGGCCATCGGTTTTGTGAACTAAGAGGGAAGTTGTGTGCACACAGGATGTTGTTTGGTATATTGTAGACTTTGCAGTCTTGTCTTTCTTTAAGTCTCCCCATGTTATAGTGTGAATGTGTGAAACAACCAACCCTCACCTCATCTTTCTTCTTGTTCATACCCCAACTTCCCCTTTACTCCCCTACTCTGTATATATACACTTAACACAGTAGTTTGCAATGGTGTTTTTACATCTTAGTTACATATGGTTTCTGTTTCTGCTTTTGTTAGATGTCGCAATATAGCAAGATTTAAGCAACATAAGTTCAGCAAAGAAATTAATAGTAGAGCAAGGAAATAACTGTCTGTAGTAACAAAGCTGGGCTAGATAAACAGAGTAGCCTTTCTGGCAGAACCTGCTGTTATCTTTGCTGGCATCTGTGCTGATGGGGAGGCTGTAACCGTTTCTGGTTTATCAGGTCATCTCTAGATAACGTCTTAGCTGAATTTGTATTTGCAAACAGGGAAATAGAAACAGCGGTGTTTACCTGGCAGGTGAGCCTGTTTTTGTTGTGTCAAGCTGTTGAAATAATGAAAGCGCTGTAACACCTGTTATGCATATTTTAAAAAATCGTGTCTTGACATCAGCCTGGGGCGGGATTCGCAAAGCTTCCCACAAGTGCAAAGAGTTGACCTTTGTCATAAAAATTCTAAGAAGTTCTGACAATTATGACGTTTCCTAAAAAATTCCCTTTACAGTTTTGACTAGATTGTGATAACAATTTGTTAGTCATAAAAAATTTTAGCACGTAAGAGAAGGTGCATTGAAGAAGACTTCTAAGAAGTTTAAGAGTGTCTTAAGCAGAAGAGAAAATGGTGTGAAGCCAAAGACATAGCAGAAAGAATTAACAACACTAAACAACAGTGAGTTCATAAAATGCTACAGATTAGATTATACAGGGATAATGTTTGTGGCGGATCACATTAGACATGCCCCCCCCCCAATGCACTAACACGTGACAGTTATCACAACACTAAGATATTTGGAAACTGGAGAATGTGCAACTGTGGTGATGTGAGTCTATCTTTCCATCAGTAAAGCGAAAGACACCTCCACACCTCTGCTAAGGCCAAATACCCTATCCCGCAATATTGATGAAAGGGAAACGTCATTAGTGTATCTGCCTCGTGATTCCAGTTGGCCCCAAAATGTAATGGGTTCTTCCTTGCCCAATGCTACACCCTTCCACCAAGTTTCATGAATCAATCACTCAAAGAACTGCACCAAAAACATAACCTCTTTAAATAAATGATAGATAAATGTCTTATCTGCATTTAGTCTCCTCTAACTGAAACATTCAGCTGTTTTGTGCCGTAACAAACACCAAGTGTTAGAGCCAAGCTTTAAGTGTGGCTCCAAAAAGATATCATCTTAACTGAGAGGTAATGTGAGCTTTTATTGTTAATAGAATAACAATGTTTCAACACAAAAAATAAGTCTAGAGTCGCTACATGATTGGTTGATTGGTTTTCAATAATTGTCACTTTGTCCAACAGTGCATAAAACGTTTGACAGGGTGAGACAGGCAGAGAGGAGGAAGAGACAGGAGAGGCAGGAGTAAATTAGATCTGCAGAGGTGAAAGGTGAGCGAACACCTAACTGACATAACTCTCTAGATGAGTTCACAGGTGCTTCTGATGTTGATTAAATCATCAGTGATGTAGATGTGGTCACCACTGTTGGGGATTTTTATTTTTGACAATTGGATGAGACTGCGTACAAAAATAGATGTCTTTAGAAGAAAGAGCAGCTTCTTCTGGTTGACTTTTAGTAAGGAGGAAGTATTTTCTGGAAGCTATGAGAAAACATGGTCCAACACCATGTATGGACAGAAAGTCAAGTGACAGAAGTTTCAGTTTCTGACAGTGTTCCCCACAGGGATGAGTAGTCTTGTTATTTTAAAGGGGCCCATTTTAAGGTGAAATTGTCACATATGCCTTTGCTTCTAACTTTGACGTTTGTTCATTCTTTATTTAATGCCTTTTTTCATCATCAATGTATTAATTTATTTGCTCTTTTTTGTTGAATATTTATGTATTTATATTTATTGTTCAACTTGCACAAGCAGAATGGCCCATAGTGTTACTGTCTGTACAACTGTAGTAGTTGAAAATCTAGATCACAGCAGCCCTAAAACATTATTAATTGCTTAATGTAAGCAAACGTGCATGTTTTCTAATGCAAGTTGAATTTTGCTTTCATCAACTGCACAATATTTTATTTACTTGTTTATTGCGAAAAGTATGTGCAATTTTACTCTGTTAAAAAATTATGTTCTTTTCATTTTCCTCCAGTACACCCTTTGTGCAGCTGCTCAAAAAAACATATTTTAGGGATGCTTGCTGCCCATTTTTCTGTAAATGCTCTGAACTGCTGGAGCACACAAGCGGTTATAGTTATTCATTTGTGCATTTATTTATTTATTTACAACAATTACAGAGAAACAGTCATCAACATAAAAATCTTCTCAGGGTCCCTTGAACAATTTTCATTAAATGTATAGGGAAAAAAAAGATCACACAAATAAAACAAAAAAAAAACTGGAAAACTGTAAGCATTAAATAATGCAAATTAAAATATAGGGTAAAATATAAAGAAATAAAACACAAAATGAAGTAATGAAATTGGATTAATTACGAATTAATGCACACACAGAGGTGTAAACAATTGTAAAATAGGAAGTAAAAGTATATAAATGGTAAAGTGACAAAATAATTAAGCCCTTAAAAGTTCAACAGTGAAGCAAATGTGAATGGTTATACAGCACAAGCCACATAACTGCAATGTCCACGGTCCAGTTCTGGTCAGGAATCAATGCCGACTGTCTATCAAAGGCAAAAATGTAAGAAAATGTTTAAATATGAATCATCATACATTTGCAGGAGGTGCAGAATGGCCGTCTCTTCCGCCTGTTGGCCAAACTGGGCACCATCAATGAGCGCCCAGAGTAAGTAACTCTTGCATAAAGATACAGCTTTGTGCGTGATTT
The DNA here is from genome assembly GCF_008729295.1 of Plectropomus leopardus. Lineage (NCBI taxonomy): Eukaryota > Metazoa > Chordata > Actinopteri > Perciformes > Serranidae > Plectropomus > Plectropomus leopardus. Next base: position 10,693,454 of record NC_056483.1, read on the forward strand.
GTGGTTCTGTTACTACTCTGTGACCTTTTGTTTTCTTGAGTCAGGTTTCAGAAGGACCCGACGTGGTCAGAGACAGGCGACCGCTACCTGTTGAAGCTTTTCCGGGATCATCTGTTTCACCAGGTGACAGAAGCTGGGACGCCCTGGATTGACCTCAGCCACATTGTCTCCTGCCTCAACAAAGTCAGTCAGCTTTTTTCCTCTCTCTATTTTATATAATATAAACTGATAACTTGTCTATGTTAATGAGGTGTTGATGTAATGTGTATGAATTACACTTGCGAGGTGTCCTATTTTCAGAGCAGCTGTTAATGCCTCATATGTATTGGCTATAAAAACGTGCACGCTTTTGCCAACAGTTTGCAGAACCAAGAGGAGAGAAGTATGACTATTATCGTCCTACCTTTATCCGTGACATTTGGTATTTGGTTACCAAGCTGGTCATGGGCGGGAGCAGCGTAAATGTTAAACTCTCAGCAGTTGTAACTAGCTTGTTAGGTCATTTTACTAAGTTGCTTTCCAGAGCTAACGAAAATAATTTAGAACTGCTGTTAAAACTGCAGCATTTTGCTAATAATAAACACCAACAGAAAGCTCTGACTATTACTTCACTGTGAATCTCGCAAACAAGCCTATCTCAAATTTAACATCCTAAATCAGCCCAAAAAATAATCAAATTATCCAACTTAATGTTGTTGCAGGTTGTTTTTACTTTTCATAATCTGTTGTTCCTATTTTCACTATTTAAGTCTGAGACTGGTTGACCTTTTGTACTTAACACTCTTAACATAACATGAAAAATGTAGTATAGTTAAAAAAAAAGGTTATAAAAGGTCATAGTATACTATGCCATAGTATAAGATGTCTTAAAAAAGGAATAGTAAAGTGTCAAAAAAGTCATAGGATTGTTTGTAAAAAAATCTGATAAAAAGTCAAAGTATATTATCTCATAAAAATGTCATAGTGTAAAATATCATGAAAATGTAATGGTATAGTATGCCAAAACAAGTTTTAAAAAGTCATAGTATAGTGTGTCATGAAAAATGTCAGGGTATAATGTCATAGTACAGTATGCCAAAATCCATAAAAAGTCATTGTGTAGTATGTCAAAAATACTTTGTACAATTTGTCATTAAAATGCCATAGTATATCAGACAGTACAGGATGCCAAAAAAGTAATTATATAGTAAATCATGAAAAATGTCAATGTATAGTATGTCATAATAAATTTCAGTATACTATGCCAAAAAGGTCATGAAACATCATAGTATAGCATCTCAGTAAAAATGTCATAGCAATATGCCAGAAAGTTATAAAATGTCATAGTATGCCCTAAAAATTCTCATAGAATCACATCATAAAAAATGCTATAGTACAGTATGCCAAAAAAGTCATGAAAAATTATCTTATAGCTTGCAAAAAAGTCATTATTTAATGTCATTATAAAATTATAATAACATGCCAAAAACAATGCTTTGTTAAATTAGTCAAATTCATCCAGCCATGTTAGATGCAGATGGATTTTTTGTCATGATTGTCTAATCAGTTAATAAATTCATGGTTTCACGTTTACTTTAATCCTTAAAAATAAATATTCTGTTTAATTTGCCTCCAAAATACGTTACGTAAAAATGTTTTTTACTGTTCCTTTCCGTGTTGACACAGCTGGATGCAGGCGTTCCTGAGAAGATCAGCCTGGTGTCTCGGGATGAGAAAAGCGTCCTGGTTGTGACCTACTCAGACCTGAAGCGCTGCTTCGACAGTACCTTCCAGGAGCTGCAGGCTGCAGCCTCCGGCTCTCTGTAGCGCCCTTTCTGGCCCGGGGTGGGACTTGCCCGTACCTGGAACACACTTTTGCACTACAGCGGAGGACCAGGCTCGTGGAAATGACATCAGCATGGCAAAGGCAGCGAGGCAGGGCTTCGTGAACCTCAGTCACATACACTGACCGTGTCCACCAGGAAGGCTTTTTCTAAAGTGTATTTTTTTTAGTTTTCCTAAACCCTGCAGCTGAGAATCGTAAAACAAAAGGAGAAAAAAAACATAACATAAATGGACAAATACGGAAGCTGTGACAAACGAGTATGAGGACATTTTTTTAGATTTGGGGAACAAAACAAACAAACCATGAGGTTTTGAACTTTTTTCCGGCTTTTATTGTTTATTTCTACAGTTGGGGTTTATTTTTCTGAGGAGGATGCACTAAGATTTTAATTTTTTTGTTAATTTTTTGTTATTTTTATCAATATGTGTGAGTGGCCTACAGGGTGTACAGAGAGCTAAAGTCACACACACGGACATAAATACCAGAGCAGACTTAAAGAGATAAAACAAAAAATTAAATCCAGCTTTCTATTGACAGCGTCTTTCCTCCGGCTGGAGACCACACCCCTTCATTCTGACGCACTGGGAGATGGGACGCACCACTTGAGGCTTTCTCTGGGGCAGGATGGCAGCCGTTTCATGAAATGGGCCAGTCCACTTTTGCCGTGGTCGTTGGTTCCCCCTCAGAAAGGACAAACCACTTGGGTGTGTGGGATGGGTTCCTAAAACTGGAAAAGTCAATGGATTTCTGACATTTTAGTTCAGGAGATTGTGGAACATCAGGCTCATATGTGTGGGTGGGTAGGCTAACATGGACTGGGATTTTGGATTTTGGGGGACAAAACGTGGTTTTCGTTGGCACTGAGGAAGGGGTGTCTTCTCCTGATGCCGTCTACCAAGTGTTTGTTACATATGCAGCAACCACCTTTGGTTAAAGGACGCTATTGTGACATGAACTGCATAAGGATGGGTCATTTTGGTTTGGCTGTCCAGCACTTGGTTGTAGCCCGTGGGTGGGGCTTCTGTTGAGGTGGAGCCACAGCTGCCTCTTTGTGGAATGTCCTTATTTCGTCCCCCGCCTGTCCTCCCGCCCCCAACGTCCCCTTTCTCTGTCTCTCTCTCTGGCTCTCCCTTCTTCTCTTCCTGCTTTTATCCCAATCTTCACTTCCCCTCAGGGGGTCTGGGCCCCTCTACATTTGAGAAAAAGTGACGCTTTTTGTGATTTTTCTAGCTGTTTTTTCTCTTTGCTCAGATATTGTGCAGGAATGCATGATGGGGTATGGGAGGGCAATTCATTTTTGCCTCAATTCAACTTTATTATTCTGTGGACCAATTCCAGCAGGGGTTTAGGTAAAGGGAAGGGCATGGAGGGCGAAGGAGAGAATAGGGCACCAATAGATTTTCTTTTTAATTTTTATTTGACTTTTAAAGATCATGAAATACAAACGTGCTGGAGACAAAGCAGTGGGGCTGGCTGCTGCTCTCACTCGGATGGTTTGGAATTCTCTCAGGATGACAAACAGGTGGAGGGGCCCAATGATTGAATGTGTTTGGCTGTCATTGGCCGCCCCCTGTCCAGTCAGATAGATGAGCTACAGTGGAGTGGGTGGGACGTCTTCAGGTGGAGGTTTTAGGAAGTTAGCGGCACTGTGGAAATCATGCTGTGAGGGATTTCATGTTGCCCTGAAGTACGGTTCATAATCACTTATGATTTGTGTCAAATTGACAAAATGAATTTGGTGCAAATCTGCTTCATGATAAAGAGATCGATCCAGACTCTGTCCAACCACTGTACTTATTTCTTCTGCCTTAGTCGAGTTCTCGGTAGCTTTTGACGAGTTGGTATAAACATAAGATGAGAAAAACAGGGTCTTGTGTGAAGCACAAAAGACGTGAACAAGACCAGTGTCTTTTCCAAGTCATCGTGGAAGTGGATGAGCTGTACTTGGGGGCAACAAATCTGCAGGGATCTGAGTGTTAGATCATGTACTACTTCCTCTCTTTTAGTGAAATGAACAGAAAAAAAANAACATAAGATGAGAAAAACAGGGTCTTGTGTGAAGCACAAAAGACGTGAACAAGACCAGTGTCTTTTCCAAGTCATCGTGGAAGTGGATGAGCTGTACTTGGGGGCAACAAATCTGCAGGGATCTGAGTGTTAGATCATGTACTACTTCCTCTCTTTTAGTGAAATGAACAGAAAAAAAA